>NC_091162.1:46602567-46627567 GCF_040958095.1 Procambarus clarkii | reverse complement strand
TTATTATTTATTATTATTCCATTCCAGGAGCGATTCAGAGGCAGGTAGGGGAGGAACATGACAAAGCACAGCGTGACAATAACCCCTTAGGTGGAGGGGAGGGGGGAGAGGAAGCGATGAGTGATGATGATGATGGTGATGATGGTGATAGGGGTGACATCTCTCAGCCGGGCCCTAGTGGTCTTAGACCCCCTGTCATCAATAGACTTAATGCCCTAAATAGTGATGAAAATTCCCCAGATGAGGAGGATGCTATAGACACTCCACACTTAATTAATAGGGTGGGGGCTCTGGGGAATCTCTTTACTAGGCTGGAATATTCCATCCCCTCAGCCTTCGCCACAGACCCTATAGGACTCCTAAGCAACTTTAGGGACTATTACATATCTGAAATAGAGAATTACATGAATTCTCTTGGGGGACATGGCAATTTTACTTCATCATTAAAAATCCTCCTCGAGGTAAAGGTAACACTTTTGAAACAACGACTCACGGAAGATGATGACTTTAGAGAACACTTCATAACAACACCCGCTAGACTGGTAACTCTTGAGGATGTGGGTAATCTTATTGATAGCTGGGTGGCTTATATGATTACACGACTGGAAGATCTCCTTTCAGAAACAGAGGGGAGTGGTTTCATATTATATAATGTCGATTTCCTCAAAATCGTCATCTGTAATGCAAGTGTAAGGTCAGTTTTGGGGGATTATGTCCCTTATCCCCCATTTCTAAGGGGACGGCATGAGGTCTTCAACCCAAACCCGGCTGGTAACAATAAAACATGTATTATTCAGTGCATTGCTGCTTTTCTGGCGTCACAACAAGGGTGGAAGTGGAGACGTATAGGGAGACTTGTAGAGTCTCACTCTAGGGTTAGGAAAATGGTCAAATACGACAATTTATCCTTCCCTCTGTCTTGGGAGGATATCTCTAAATTGGAGAATAGAAATAAACTATCCATTTTTTTGTATTCAATACACAAACATACAGATGGCGTCTATCACGTCTCTCTTTGTCGTCGTGGTAGCAGACAGTACTCGATCATAGTTCCTTTATTGTTATTGGGGGAATCTCATGTGACCTTGATAAAAGAGTTCGATAAGTTCCTTCGGAACTTTACTCGCAGCCACAAACGAAAGACAGTCTTCTGTAGAAACTGTCTCTCAGAATATCAAAATTCGTCTGAGCTAACAAATCACTCATCTTCCTGCGACATCACTCAGAAAATTATTTACCCTCAGCCTGGGGACACACTCCATTTTAAAAATACGGGGAAAGGTTATGCCCCTTCCCATGTGGGCTATTTTGATTTCGAGTGTGTCCTAAGCACTGAGGATTGTCTAGGTTCTGTTACAGCCATACATAGACCTATAGCATACAGCTATATAATTGTTGATAGGAACCACACTGTCGTTGATAAATTTACTTATTTTGGGGGGGACAGTGTTACTCATTTCATGCAGCGAGTTGCCACCAAATGGGAAATTATCAGATCTACCCTCCACCATTATGAAATAGACATGTCTCTTGAGGATATGATCCATTTTAGGAGACAGACTCACTGCCAGTTTTGTGAGCAGGTATTTACCCCCTCCAATTTCAAGGTTCAACATCATGATCACCTTAGGGAAAAGCTCAATTATATTGGAGCTCTATGTAATTACTGCAACCTCCGCCACAAGAATGCTCTGGAGAGTTTAGTTCTAATTGCCCATAATATGTCTTATGACATGGGCTTAATTTTGAGGGAGTTTACCATGGATTCAAATATTAAGAGCAATATCCTCATGAGACAGGGGACGAAATATCTTAAGGTGGAAATAGGGAAGCTTAAATTTCTTGATTCACTGGCTTTTATTACAGGTAGTCTTTCATCCCTAGCAAAGACCCACATTGATTCAGCCAGCCCCTTAACATTCACTCACTCAATGATAGAGGGTTTGCCCAAAAAGAGTCACCACCTACTCTTAAAGGGTAAGCAGTTTTTCCCTTATGAATATACCACAAAAATCAGCTGCTTTAATGACACAACACTCCCTCCTATTGAAATGTTCTACAGCTCCCTAAACAAATCAGGTATAACTTTGGACGAATATAGACATTCTAAATTAGTATGGGAGGCTACAGGGTGTAGGACATTAAAAGACTACCTCCTCATTTATTTGAGGTGTGATGTAGGATTACTGGCTGACATTTTTACACACCACAGGGCAATTCTAAATGATATATATTCTTTAGAATTGACACACTATTGCAGCCTCCCAGGGTACTCCTACGACTGCTTCCTGAAAAGTAGTAGAATATCGTTGGAGTTAAGTGCAGATGTGACGTTGCACAATCTCTTATCACAAAACATACGAGGGGGTTTTACAACTGCAGTTAGGAGTTATGTCAGAGCTAACAACCGCTATGTCAACCCATCTTTTAACCCCCAGGAGGATAGGTCTTCATTCTTACTTTATCTCGACTTTAACAGCCTCTATGGGAGTTGTATGACTAGGAAATTGCCCCATGGGGGACTAAGGAGACTATCATCTGATGAGATGAACTCCTTCATTAGCGGGGGGAAGATAATGACAGAACAGCCTTTCTCTTCTAACAAAGGGTACTGGCTCTTAATTGACACCAAACTTTTAAGACCCGAAATAGCTAGACTAACAGACGATCTGCCCCTTTGTTTACACCATAGGGGAATAAGTATGGAGGATATCTCACCATTTAGTAGGGGACTTCTGGAAACAAATAACATCACACACCTCCCCCCAAAAAACATCAAACTGGTTGGAGATCATCTCCCCAAAAAACATTATTTCATATCTCTTCACCTTTTACAACTATTTATTGAGATAGGACTTGAAGTGGAAACAATACATGCAATTTACGAGTTCCACCAGTCAGATTTTATGGCAGAATTTGTTAACACCAACGTTAACAATAGAAATGCCTCCAGCAGTAATGATAGGAAAACACTCTTCAAATTACTGACGAACAGTGTTTTTGGTAAAACGCTACTGAATCCAGCTCGTTATGCCATTGACACCAAACTAGTGACTTCAGCTAGGGCCTTTTTACGAGAGGTGAAGAATCCCCGCTTTAAACGAATGGTGCATTTAGGCGACAATAAATTATTGTCTGTCAGTTCCAGACCATTCATTAAAATTACTCATCCTAATTACATTGGGTTCCAGATTCTTGAGCTAGCAAAATACAGCTTGTACCATTTTTGGTACAGGGTACTTAAGAACCACTATTCAGATAGGGTACAACTGGTGTATAGTGATACAGACAGTTTCATTTTCACCTTACTAGCTGAAGATGTCTTTAATGAGATGGGGAAAGAACCCCTTAGTTTGTGGATGGATACGAGTAATTTTCCTGAAACTCACCCCTTGTATGATCCTTCTAAAAAGGGTGTTTTAGGGCTGTTAAAGTCAGAGGTGTCAGATAAACACATCCTTGAAGTTGTGGCACTCAAGCCCAAAATGTATAGTGTGCTTTTGCTTGACAATAAAAATTCCATCACCGCTAAGGGTATTCCCCGAGCTGTGCAAAGATCTTTAACACATAACCACTTTAAAGAGACCCTTCACAGTAATGGTGTAGTAAATACTTTTAATTACTCACAAATAAGAAACATAGGGGGGCAGATGGCAACCACATTCAATACTAAGAGGGGTTTAAGTGCATTTGATGATAAGCGCTTTTACCTAAATAAATACACTAGCCTAGCGTATGGTCACCCAGACATACCATCCGAGCCCCACCCCAACACCTCAGCCCAAGGAATGTCCACCGAGAGTGAAGGTGGTGACGTCATTGAACCACAAGGAGAGGAAGGACAACACCCCACCAGCGAGAGTGAACCCTATGACGTCAGCAGTCAGTCACCTGAGGGAGGCGCACTACATCCCATTCACTCTCTGGGAGATGATGAGTCATCATCTTCGTCCCAGGAGGAGGAGGAGGAGGGGGAGGAAGACCCCACAACGGACTTGTGGGCGAGAAGGAGAGGTCTTGTTAATAAATATTATGTGGGGGGAGATGACCTACAATACGACTATGTTTAACCCTATGTACTTTGATAATATAATCTATAAATCATCAGGATTATTTCTTTTTCTCCTTCTTTAAGTATAGAGGCTTAAAATATATCCAACTTAAAAACAACTAAGGGAGGCTGGTCCCTCTTACGGTACACTCAAGGTCATCAAGTATGAGGAGGGCTGGTGAGGGGGGACCGCCCCTACTGCGAGGATCCTGTTTTTACACCTGTCCCATAGGGGGAGGTGGGGGGGGGGGGTAACTACCGCTCACCTGAGTGTTTATTATACAAATATACTGTCATACTTTTCTGTATAAATGAACATGAGCATGAACATAGCGACACATAATAGATACCTATCTTCACTATTTTACGATTGTTGCTGCCCCACACCTTGGGCGACCTAATATGGGGTGGCTCTAAGTGGCACCCCGCCTCTGATTTTCTTATCTGATTACCCTTCATAGGCGGCTACTTTACTGTAAATGAACATGATCATAGTGGCACATAATAGATACCTATCTTCACTGTTTTTTCGACTGCTACCACTCACACCTTGGGTGACCTAATATGGAGTGGCACTATGTGGCTCCCCGCTTCTGATTTTCTTATCTGATTACCCTACATAGGTGGCTCTATCTGTCACCAAATAATCTACTGATATACTACACACTCGCCCAGAATCACGAGTGTGAATATATTGTTCAGAAGCCTAAAGTGACAAATCTCCAGAGCAAAACAGACTGGTATCAGGTAACCCCTGGTGACAAAGATCGTTGTGAATGACTTAGAGTGAACTAAGGCAGTGCCGCCGCCTAAGTAACCTGTGTGTGACTTTACCACAAGTGTACCTGCATGGTACCACAGCCGCCGCCAGCCGCCACTCGTCCAGAGCGTGTACCTCAGTACCTAAATACCTCGAGGCGCCCGCCGCCCTCACTACTACGTGACGTCACCACCTTACTCATCGCCAGCGCCAGTGTGTGTGCGTGTGTCTGTCTGTTAAGCATACAGCCCGCGCCCTACTGCAAGTACCCTCCATGTCTACGAGCGAAACCAGCTGTCAGGCCACCTACGAGTGCTTGTATAAATGTGCCTGAGTGAGTGAGTAAGGAAAGGTACCTTTTCTGTAAGTACAATATCTTGTCATTGTTTTATTGTGTCTGTGTTGATCTGAGGGATCAACCACAGTTCTCACCTTCTCATACCTGTCACAGGTCATAGGTGAATCGACGGTATATGCGTGTTTATCTGTGTGGTATCACGGCATTTCACTCGTCTGTTGAATGTGAGCTTCACATACACCACACATTTAGTATTGTGTGTGATTATTATTGTGTATGTTATTGCCTGTCCCATTGACAGTGTATTTGTGACTTATTGCATATCATCATTACCCGAGTATCCGGTTGAACTCTTGTGATCCCTTTGCATACCGGCAGTTAGGTTGCCGTGTTAATGATTGGCTGTCAACTGTGTTAAGTTAGGTGTTTCGCTACGAGTGGATCCGAATCGATTAGCCAGACGTCAAGAGTCTCGCTAATATAACCATAGCTTTGCTGACGCCAATCTAAAGTAAATCAAGCACCCCTTTGTATTAGTGGTTAAGTTAGTAAATAAACTACTGTTAAGCTTCATGCGGTGTTTCCGTTGAACCACTTCTGAATACTGCCAACATTACTCAAGCCTTCAGCTCTAAGTGTCTTCAACACCGAGTTGCCTATTATTCACTAAACTATAAATGTGATGAGGACCCTAGGAGTCCCTTAAAGTGTTAAATCATTGAGGAGATTCCAACGATCAACGTGGAGCAGGACCAGGTGAGGCTAGTCTGAGAAGAGACCCTCAAGGACTCTAACTCGACCTTGCTCCCAGGCCCTGTACGGTTGCTCTCGTATTTTCTATTCTGCTAATTCCGACAGCTTCGTGAAGCGTCTGCCACATGTACATTGGCGACGTACGCATTGCAGTCGTGAAAGCAAAAAAGAAAACCCCCACAACTAAAAACGTTTATTGAACTCCAATAGAGGTTGATTCAACACTAATAACTTTGATTCGACTCCAAAGAATGTTGATTCAAGACCAAAAAGTTGATTCAATACCAAAAAAGGTTGATTCAACATTAAATACGTTGATTCAACATTAAAAACGTTGATTCAACACAAGAAACGTTGATTCAACACAAGAAACGTTGATTCAACACCAAAAACGTTGATTCAACACCAAAAACGTGATTCAACACCAAACACGTTGATTCAGCACCAAAAACGTTGATTCAACACCAAAAACGTTGATTCAGCACCAAAAACGTTGATTCAGCACCAGAAACGTTGATTCAACACCAAAAACGTTGATTCAGCACCAGAAACGTTGATTCAGCACCAGAAACGTTGATTCAACACCAAAAACGTTGATTCAGCACCAAAAACGTTGATTCAACACCAAAAACGTTGATTTAATACCAAAAACGTTGATTCAATATCAAACACGTTGATTCTACACAAAAAAGTTGATTCGTCACCAAAAACGTTGATTCTACACAAAAAAGTTGATTCAACACCAAAAATGTTGTTTCAACGTTGTTTTAGCATTGATTCAAGGTTACTTTAATATGTTTGCCCGAGAGAGAACAAGTGGAAGGGTGAAAGAACGTGAGATGGAGAGAATGAAAGGATGGGAGGGAAGGGAGGAGAGTGAACAAGAGAGAGAGAGAGCAGAAGGGAGGAGGTTGACAGAAGACGAAGGAGGGAAAATGGGAGACAGACACCAGCCCCTCGGACTGCATAATGAACTAACTCGAACATAAGCGTGACCACAGAGGAATCAACAAGCAAGCAAGAACTAACAGATCTATAATCACAATTACAACAAATGACACAGTAGGGTCTGAAACACGTCTCCAGTAACCTCCTAACTGTTCTACGCCTCAGTGCAGTCTACACCTGCAATAGCGGTTGCAATGTAATCAAATCAGTAGTCTTTCAATGATAACAATAACTAATGGGTTCACTGGCAACTCCAGCACCTTTCCTCAAATTAATCCGTACGTTAACACTCCGTCCCACGGACGATCAACAATCAATAACAATTGATTTACGTTAATAACACAATAACATTTACGTTAATAACAAGGTAACATTTACGTTAAATTAATAACACTTACAACTGTCACTAGTAACGCGGAAATTACACAACACTCAACCTGTCGAGCATTAATTGAGAAAATCCCATTAATCCCTGTACTACCAGACAGCTGATTAATCTCTTTACTAGTTACGTTAATTTACGTTAATCAGTTACTAATCACTCAGCGATGGTAAACTCTGATTTACAATGTCCAAAGTGCTAAGAGAACTGTAATCACTCGTGATTACCTTTAGAGTAATTAATTACTATCCTCAAGATCAATAATAAAACAATTAAAATACGCAACCTTTCACACTGGCTCAGCAATTTACATAAAGGTACGAATTCCGTCCGAGCCTTCCATACTCAGACCAATTCAGGTGGCTAATAACAGTAATTAGCCCCACGTTTACGTTATTCTAAAATGACGTTACTCTTCCCACGAGTCAATCAAGTGCCGGTACTTCCGGGCAGATAAATAACGTTACGTTAATGGAACAATGTAGGCTTCGTGTGAGTCGATCAAACAAGGATCGAGGTTGATTACTTTGACTTCCTGAAACACGTCAATTACCCGCCCCACTGACCGTTAATTACGACAGACAATACTCTAATTCTTATCTGGCTGATGGCTAGGCTCCTTGAGACTACCGTAGCTGCTTGCAGGAAAGTAAATTAACCCAAACGTATTCTACGTTACTCAAGTTGTCAAAGAACAAATTCTCTTAAAGCAATGGGCGTTCCCTTGGTTACGTAATATTAATTGCCTCGCAATCACCTCACTGAATACTGGACTTCGATGTCTTACCAGATAACCAGGAGAATATATGTGTACCCAAGTACTCGTCTACAGCCGAGTTCACCCACGACAATGACAAATCACACTAACAAATCACAGTGATTTACGTTACAATCCGGTTGCAATGACAATACTGCAGAACCTAGTAAAATAACATACAGGACATGAACCCTCTAGAACACTGCCCCACAATGACTTACTGAACTGCAATCACATACGGTGATGCTCAACACTAGCAACAATCACCATCAAATAACAACCCCTTTGCAATAACACACACACGGCAAGTACTCTAATTTCCAAATATTAGAATACTGCACACACTTACTTACTTACTTACTTACTGTTGCAAATGACCCCAGTACTCTCAATAACCCCTAGAACATAGGTCAAATTATTTCAATCACCACACAGTAAATAACACAATAACACTGGGCACCGTGACACTACGATTATATATATATATATATATATATATATATATATATATATATATATATATATATATATATATATATATATATATATATATATATATAATTACTGCTGACACATGTAGCCTACAGCTATCAAACGTTATTGGGAACACTAAGGAGATCTTGCACTCCTAAATCACATGGGTGAGTGATTTATCGATCACGCATGCCGATAAACACTCTCAAGAGTTACGTTACTCGACAGAGCGGTGCCGGTCTCTCCAGCCAGCCTCGTCACCCACCAAATTCTACCAAAATTACGTTAATACATATATATATATATATATATATATATATATATATATATATATATATATATATATATATGTATATATATATATATATATATATATATATATATATATATATATATATATATATATATATATATATATATATATATATATATGCAACTGAAAATTCACACCCCAGAAGTGACTTGAACCCATACTCCCAGGAGCAACGCAACTGGTATGTACAAGACGCCTTAATCCACTTGACCATCACGACCGGACATAATGAGGTGATAGCCGAGGCTATTTGAACCACCCCACCGCCGGCACTCGGATAGTAATCTTGGGCATAGCATTTTACCAAATCACCTCATTCTTTGGGGCACACGTGAGGAACACAAATGCGAACAAGCCTGAATGGTCCCCAGGACAATATGCAACTGAAAACTCACACCCCAGAAGTGACTCGAACCCATACTCCCAGAAGCAACGCAACTGGTATGTACAAGACGCCTTAATCCACTTGACCATCACGACCGGACATAATGAGGTGATAGCGGAGGCTATTTGAACCACCCCACCGCCGGCACTCGGATAGTAATCTTGGGCATAGCATTTTACCAAATCACCTCATTCTTTGGGGCACACGTGAGGAACACAAATGCGAACAAGCATGAATGGTCCCCAGGACAATATGCAACTGAAAACTCACACCCCAGAAGTGACTCGAACCCATACTCCCAGAAGCAACGCAACTGGTATGTACAAGACGCCTTAATCCACTTGACCATCACGACCGGACATAATGAGGTGATAGCCGAGGCTATTTGAACCACCCCACCGCCGGCACTCGGATAGTAATCTTGGGCATAGCATTTTACCAAATCACCTCATTCTTTGGGGCACACGTGAGGAACACAAATGCGAACAAGCTTGAATGGTCCCCAGGACAATATGCAACTGAAAACTCACACCCCAGAAGTGACTCGAACCCATACTCCCAGAAGCAACGCAACTGGTATGTACAAGACGCCTTAATCCACTTGACCATCACGACCGGACATAATGAGTGATAGCCGAGGCTATTTGAACCACCCCACCGCCGGCACTCGGATAGTAATCTTGGGCATAGCATTTTACCAAATCACCTCATTCTTTGGGGCACACGTGAGGAACACAAATGCGAACAAGCCTGAATGGTCCCCAGGACAATATGCAACTGAAAACTCACACCCCAGAAGTGACTCGAACCCATACTCCCAGAAGCAACGCAACTGGTATGTACAAGACGCCTTAATCCACTTGACCATCACGACCGGACATAATGAGGTGATAGCCGAGGCTATTTGAACCACCCCACCGCCGGCACTCGGATAGTAATCTTGGGCATAGCATTTTACCAAATCACCTCATTCTTTGGGGCACACGTGAGGAACACAAATGCGAACAAGCCTGAATGGTCCCCAGGACAATATGCAACTGAAAACTCACACCCCAGAAGTGACTCGAACCCATACTCCCAGAAGCAACGCAACTGGTATGTACAAGACGCCTTAATCCACTTGACCAACACGACCGGACATAATGAGGTGTTAGCCGAGGCTATTTGAACCACCCCACCGCCGGCACTCGGATAGTAATCTTGGGCATAGCATTTTACCAAATCACCTCATTCTTTGGGGCACACGTGAGGAACACAAATGCGAACAAGCCTGAATGGTCCCCAGGACAATATGCAACTGAAAACTCACACCCCAGAAGTGACTCGAACCCATACTCCCAGAAGCAACGCAACTGGTATGTACAAGACGCCTTAATCCACTTGACCATCACGACCGGACATAATGAGGTGATAGCCGAGGCTATTTGAACCACCCCACCGCCGGCACTCGGATAGTAATCTTGGGCATAGCATTTTACCAAATCACCTCATTCTTTGGGGCACACGTGAGGAACACAAATGCGAACAAGCCTGAATGGTCCCCAGGACAATATGCAACTGAAAACTCACACCCCAGAAGTGACTCGAACCCATACTCCCAGAAGCAACGCAACTGGTATGTACAAGACTCCTTAATCCACTTGACCATCACGACCGGACATAATGAGGTGATAGCCGAGGCTATTTGAACCACCCCACCGCCGGCACTCGGATAATAATCTTGGGCATAGCATTTTACCAAATCACCTCATTCTTTGGGGCACACGTGAGGAACACAAATGCGAATGCATTTGTGTTCCTCACGTGTGCCCCAAAGAATGAGGTGATTTGGTAAAATGCTATGCCCAAGATTACTATCTGAGTGCCGGCGGTGGGGTGGTTCAAATAGCCTCGGCTATCACCTCATTATGTCCGGTCGTGATGGTCAAGTGGATTAAGGCGTCTTGTACATACCAGTTGCGTTGCTTCTGGGAGTATGGGTTCGAGTCACTTCTGGGGTGTGAGTTTTCAGTTGCATATTGTCCTGGGGACCATTCAGGCTTGTTCGCATATATATATATATATATATATATATATATATATATATATATATATATATATATATATATATATATATATATATATATATATATATATATATATATATATATATATATATATAAATCAAACTTGTCACGGCCCTAGGAACAATACAAGAAATAAAGACCACACTGTGGTACCCTCCACAATAATCATTGCCAGGAATCACTGGCGTTACACATACCTGAGCGCTCAGTGTTGGAATTCCACACCTGCAAGACCACACATGGAAATGATATCACTCCGTCCCACGGACGATCAAAAATGACTACCACAATGAAATAATATAATTATTACATGGACATCCTCTCAGTCCTTGGCTAATCTATGTATACTCTGTTCCCGTGTGTTCCCACACACACAAACACACTGTACGTCTGTGTACACCAGACGTAAGTCTCTCTGGACTGACAAGATGGCAACAAAGGTGATTATCTCCTCGCCCACAATTCACTCCACCTGAGCAGGTGCTGCGTAACAATGTGACGGAACACTTGACCTCGAATTCAAGCTTTTAGAGACTAACTGATCATCAGAAATACACACATAAGTACTTACTCATTCATACTGCCGGCTACACAAAATTCCCATACATCAGGCACCCTGCTTCAGGTGGCTGACTCGCTCAGGACAGCGATAGTACCTTACGTGGTATTTTTTTCGTACAAATGGCGCGCACTCGAACCCCACCCACTCACAACACGGCTTGGCTCGCACCCTCGACCCACCGGTGAAGTGTAGCGTTCGTACCCAGGTGACGCGCACAATGATAGCGTCTCACACAAACATGGGAAATTTGCCTTAACACTGACAAAAATTTCCCCGTTCCCATCGACTGCTACAGAGCACTAGCAAGTCTAATCAACACTGGTATGGGATGTACGAGTCCGTTACTGCTCGTATGCACATTCCCCTCGATCCCAGATCACTGTACCTCTACCCACTGTACACAATGTCTTAAACCCCTCCAAGCGACGACTTCGGCCGGATTCTGTGACGACCGCTGTCGTTGGTGAAGCAGGAAGCATCAGCAGTTGAGTAGTCCAGCCACCACGACGCCCTATACTTCAATTTGGCCGAATTGAGTACAGGAAGCATCTTGACAAGGTGGCAGCAGGGTTCAGAATGATGCTTACACCGGCTATCCCCGCGTCCTTTTCGAAAAAACCAATGAGAGGAAGGCATACTGCGGCCTACCCTCTCATCCAATCAGCGACGGTGAAGCATAGCCCCTAGGGCAACTCCAAGATGGCCGACCAACATGGCGGCTCAAGATGTTTACTAAGATGGCGGCTGTTTCCATGACAACGACTCAAGTAGCCAGCGAGCGTGGGAGGCCCACAGCTCACCCACGCCTGGGCCTAGCTGTTCCCGCGCAAACTCGAGTCTCGCCTCAAAGCCATACAATGAGATGATGCTATCAGCTCTAGCACTGTCCACAGATATGCCACCCCGGCCAGGGTAACATTTATGGACTGCTGGTGACTGGGGCTCTCACATGAGCCCAAACACTAGATGTTTCGGTTGTTGGTTACCAAACTTATGTCCGCCCACTTAACAAGTGCACTTAACAAGTGTACTGGCTCCCACAGGCATAAGAGCACTATTGTAAGTGAGCTGGTGAACCATCTCCTCACACTTGCCTCCTACTACCGTAGGTTTGTGAAGAATTTTAGTACGGTAGCGACACCATTGATCACTTTAAGGGGGGGGTCTGACCGGAACTATGAGAGTTGTTGTAGGGTATTCATAATTTATTATCCTGATACATGTGAAAGGTGCTGCAACTAGGCCAAGTTTCAGCGGGAAATTTGACTCTAATTACGTTATTTTTCAAGATAACATAAAACGGTTTGCACCACAGTGTTGCCAGAAGATTAAATGGCGTCTGTTTACAAGAGCCCTGATGAAGGTGTGGTGTACCCCGTGTATCCGCGGGCCGTTTAAGTCTTGCGTAGTACACCAAAGCATCACATGATGCGATGCGCAATTTACTGCAAGTCGGTCAAAGCATCATATGATGCGATGCGCAATTGAAGGACTAACCTAACTTTTTCGGATACCTAACCTAACCTAACCTATAAAGATAAGTTAGGTTAGGTTAGGTTCGGTCATATATCTACGTTAATTTTAACTCCAATAAAAAAATTGACCTCATACATAATGAAATGGGCAGCTTTATCATTTCATAAGAAAAAAATTTGAGAAAATATATTAATTCAGGAAAACTTGGCTTATTAGGCAAATCGGGCCTTGCATAGTAGGCTGAGAAGTGCGTTCTGGCTACTAGGTACGACATATATATACAGTATATATATATATATATATATATATATATATATATATATATATATATATATATATATATATATAACTGAAAACTCACACCCCAGAAGTGACTCGAACCCATACTCCCAGATGCCACGCAACTGGTATGTACATGACGCCTTAATCCACTTGACCATCACGACCGGACTAATGAGGTGATAGCCGAGGCTATTTGAACCACCCCACCGCCGGCACTCGGATAGTAATCTTGGGCATAGCATTTTACCAAATCACCTCATTCTTTGGGGCACACGTGAGGAACACAAATGCGAACAAGCCTGAATGGTCCCCAGGACAATATGCAACTGAAAACTCACACCCCAGAAGTGACTCGAACCCATACTCCCAGATGCCACGCAACTGGTATGTACAAGACGCCTTAATCCACTTGACCATCACGACCGGACTAATGAGGTGATAGCCTAGGCTATTTGAACCACCCCACCGCCGGCACTCGGATAGTAATCTTGGGCATAGCATTTTACCAAATCACCTCATTCTTTGGGGCACACGTGAGGAACACAAATGCGAACAAGCCTGAATGGTCCCCAGGACAATATGCAACTGAAAACTCACACCCCAGAAGTGACTCGAACCCATACTCCCAGATGCCACGCAACTGGTATGTACAAGACGCCTTAATCCACTTGACCATCACGACCGGACTAATGAGGTGATAGCCGAGGCTATTTGAACCACCCCACCGCCGGCACTCGGATAGTAATCTTGGGCATAGCATTTTACCAAATCACCTCATTCTTTGGGGCACACGTGAGGAACACAAATGCGAACAAGCCTGAATGGTCCCCAGGACAATATGCAACTGAAAACTCACACCCCAGAAGTGACTCGAACGCATACTCCCAGATGCCACGCAACTGGTATGTACAAGACGCCTTAATCCACTTGACCATCACGACCGGACTAATGAGGTGATAGCCGAGGCTATTTGAACCACCCCAACGCCGGCACTCGGATAGTAATCTTGGGCATAGCATTTTACCAAATCACCTCATTCTTTGGGGCACACGTGAGGAACACAAATGCGAACAAGCCTGAATGGTCCCCAGGACAATATGCAACTGAAAACTCACACCCCAGAAGTGACTCGAACCCATACTCCCAGATGCCACGCAACTGGTATGTACAAGACGCCTTAATCCACTTGACCATCACGACCGGACTAATGAGGTGATAGCCGAGGCTATTTGAACCACCCCACCGCCGGCACTCGGATAGTAATCTTGGGCATAGCATTTTACCAAATCACCTCATTCTTTGGGGCACACGTGAGGAACACAAATGCGAACAAGCCTGAATGGTCCCCAGGACAATATGCAACTGAAAACTCACACCCCAGAAGTGACTCGAACCCATACTCCCAGATGCCACGCAACTGGTATGTACAAGACGCCTTAATCCACTTGACCATCACGACCGGACTAATGAGGTGATAGCCGAGGCTATTTGAACCACCCCACCGCCGGCACTCGGATAGTAATCTTGGGCATAGCATTTTACCAAATCACCTCATTCTTTGGGGCACACGTGAGGAACACAAATGCGAACAAGCCTGAATGGTCCCCAGGACAATATGCAACTGAAAACTCACACCCCAGAAGTGACTCGAACCCATACTCCCAGATGCCACGCAACTGGTATGTACAAGACGCCTTAATCCACTTGACCATCACGACCAGACTAATGAGGTGATAGCCGAGGCTATTTGAACCACCCCACCGCCGGCACTCGGATAGTAATCTTGGGCATAGCATTCTACCAAATCACCTCATTCTTTGGGGCACACGTGAGGAACACAAATGCGAACAAGCCTGAATGGTCCCCAGGACAATATGCAACTGAAAACTCACACCCCAGAAGTGACTCGAACCCATACTCCCAGATGCCACGCAACTGGTATGTACAAGACGCCTTAATCCACTTGATCATCACGACCGGACTAATGAGGTGATAGCCGAGGCTATTTGAACCACCCCACCGCCGGCACTCGGATAGTAATCTTGGGCATAGCATTTTACCAAATCACCTCATTCTTTGGGGCACACGTGAGGAACACAAATGCGAACAAGCCTGAATGGTCCCCAGGACAATATGCAACTGAAAACTCACACCCCAGAAGTGACTCGAACCCATACTCCCAGATGCCACGCAACTGGTATGTACAAGACGCCTTAATCCACTTGACCATCACGACCGGACTAATGAGGTGATAGCCGAGGCTATTTGAACCACCCCACCGCCGGCACTCGGATAGTAATCTTGGGCATAGCATTTTACCAAATCACCTCATTCTTTGGGGCACACGTGAGGAACACAAATGCGAACAAGCCTGAATGGTCCCCAGGACAATATGCAACTGAAAACTCACACCCCAGAAGTGACTCGAACCCATACTCCCAGATGCCACGCAACTGGTATGTACAAGACGCCTTAATCCACTTGACCATCACGACCGGACTAATGAGGTGATAGCCGAGGCTATTTGAACCACCCCACCGCCGGCACTCGGATAGTAATCTTGGGCATAGCATTTTACCAAATCACCTCATTCTTTGGGGCACACGTGAGGAACACAAATGCGAACAAGCCTGAATGGTCCCCAGGACAATATGCAACTGAAAACTCACACCCCAGAAGTGACTCGAACCCATACTCCCAGATGCCACGCAACTGGTATGTACAAGACGCCTTAATCCACTTGACCATCACGACCGGACTAATGAGGTGATAGCCGAGGCTATTTGAACCACCCCACCGCCGGCACTCGGATAGTAATCTTGGGCATAGCATTTTACCAAATCACCTCATTCTTTGGGGCACACGTGAGGAACACAAATGCGAACAAGCCTGAATGGTCCCCAGGACAATATGCAACTGAAAACTCACACCCCAGAAGTGACTCGAACCCATACTCCCAGATGCCACGCAACTGGTATGTACAAGACGCCTTAATCCACTTGACCATCACGACCGGACTAATGAGGTGATAGCCGAGGCTATTTGAACCACCCCACCGCCGGCACTCGGATAGTAATCTTGGGCATAGCATTTTACCAAATCACCTCATTCTTTGGGGCACACGTGAGGAACACAAATGCGAACAAGCCTGAATGGTCCCCAGGACAATATGCAACTGAAAACTCACACCCCAGAAGTGACTCGAACCCATACTCCCAGATGCCACGCAACTGGTATGTACAAGACGCCTTAATCCACTTGACCATCACGACCGGACTAATGAGGTGATAGCCGAGGCTATTTGAACCACCCCACCGCCGGCACTCGGATAGTAATCTTGGGCATAGCATTTTACCAAATCACCTCATTCTTTGGGGCACACGTGAGGAACACAAATGCGAACAAGCCTGAATGGTCCCCAGGACAATATGCAACTGAAAACTCACACCCCAGAAGTGACTCGAACCCATACTCCCAGATGCCACGCAACTGGTATGTACAAGACGCCTTAATCCACTTGACCATCACGACCGGACTAATGAGGTGATAGCCGAGGCTATTTGAACCACCCCAACGCCGGCACTCGGATAGTAATCTTGGGCATAGCATTTTACCAAATCACCTCATTCTTTGGGGCACACGTGAGGAACACAAATGCGAACAAGCCTGAATGGTCCCCAGGACAATATGCAACTGAAAACTCACACCCCAGAAGTGACTCGAACCCATACTCCCAGATGCCACGCAACTGGTATGTACAAGACGCCTTAATCCACTTGACCATCACGACCGGACTAATGAGGTGATAGCCGAGGCTATTTGAACCACCCCACCGCCGGCACTCGGATAGTAATCTTGGGCATAGCATTTTACCAAATCACCTCATTCTTTGGGGCACACGTGAGGAACACAAATGCGAACAAGCCTGAATGGTCCCCAGGACAATATGCAACTGAAAACTCACACCCCAGAAGTGACTCGAACCCATACTCCCAGATGCCACGCAACTGGTATGTACAAGACGCCTTAATCCACTTGACCATCACGACCGGACTAATGAGGTGATAGCCGAGGCTATTTGAACCACCCCACCGCCGGCACTCGGATAGTAATCTTGGGCATAGCATTTTACCAAATCACCTCATTCTTTGGGGCACACGTGAGGAACACAAATGCGAACAAGCCTGAATGGTCCCCAGGACAATATGCAACTGAAAACTCACACCCCAGAAGTGACTCGAACCCATACTCCCAGATGCCACGCAACTGGTATGTACAAGACGCCTTAATCCACTTGACCATCACGACCGGACTAATGAGGTGATAGCCGAGGCTATTTGAACCACCCCACCGCCGGCACTCGGATAGTAATCTTGGGCATAGCATTTTACCAAATCACCTCATTCTTTGGGGCACACGTGAGGAACACAAATGCGAACAAGCCTGAATGGTCCCCAGGACAATATGCAACTGAAAACTCACACCCCAGAAGTGACTCGAACCCATACTCCCAGATGCCACGCAACTGGTATGTACAAGACGCCTTAATCCACTTGACCATCACGACCGGACTAATGAGGTGATAGCCGAGGCTATTTGAACCACCCCACCGCCGGCACTCGGATAGTAATCTTGGGCATAGCATTTTACCAAATCACCTCATTCTTTGGGGCACACGTGAGGAACACAAATGCGAACAAGCCTGAATGGTCCCCAGGACAATATGCAACTGAAAACTCACACCCCAGAAGTGACTCGAACCCATACTCCCAGATGCCACGCAACTGGTATGTACAAGACGCCTTAATCCACTTGACCATCACGACCGGACTAATGAGGTGATAGCCGAGGCTATTTGAACCACCCCACCGCCGGCACTCGGATAGTAATCTTGGGCATAGCATTTTACCAAATCACCTCATTCTTTGGGGCACACGTGAGGAACACAAATGCGAACAAGCCTGAATGGTCCCCAGGACAATATGCAACTGAAAACTCACACCCCAGAAGTGACTCGAACCCATACTCCCAGATGCCACGCAACTGGTATGTACAAGACGCCTTAATCCACTTGACCATCACGACCGGACTAATGAGGTGATAGCCGAGGCTATTTGAACCACCCCACCGCCGGCACTCGGATAGTAATCTTGGGCATAGCACTTTACCAAATCACCTCATTCTTTGGGGCACACGTGAGGAACACAAATGCGAACAAGCCTGAATGGTCCCCAGGACAATATGCAACTGAAAACTCACACCCCAGAAGTGACTCGAACCCATACTCCCAGATGCCACGCAACTGGTATGTACAAGACGCCTTAATCCACTTGACCATCACGACCGGACTAATGAGGTGATAGCCGAGGCTATTTGAACCACCCCACCGCCGGCACTCGGATAGTAATCTTGGGCATAGCATTTTACCAAATCACCTCATTCTTTGGGGCACACGTGAGGAACACAAATGCGAACAAGCCTGAATGGTCCCCAGGACAATATGCAACTGAAAACTCATACCCCAGAAGTGACTCGAACCCATACTCCCAGATGCCACGCAACTGGTATGTACAAGACGCCTTAATCCACTTGACCATCACGACCGGACTAATGAGGTGATAGCCGAGGCTATTTGAACCACCCCACCGCCGGCACTCGGATAGTAATCTTGGGCATAGCATTTTACCAAATCACCTCATTCTTTGGGGCACACGTGAGGAACACAAATGCGAACAAGCCTGAATGGTCCCCAGGACAATATGCAACTGAAAACTCACACCCCAGAAGGGACTCGAACCCATACTCCCAGATGCCACGCAACTGGTATGTACAAGACGCCTTAATCCACTTGACCATCACAACCGGACTAATGAGGTGATAGCCGAGGCTATTTGAACCACCCCACCGCCGGCACTCGGATAGTAATCTTGGGCATAGCATTTTACCAAATCACCTCATTCTTTGGGGCACACGTGAGGAACACAAATGCGAACAAGCCTGAATGGTCCCCAGGACAATATGCAACTGAAAACTCACACCCCAGAAGTGACTCGAACCCATACTCCCAGATGCCACGCAACTGGTATGTACAAGACGCCTTAATCCACTTGACCATCACGACCGGACTAATGAGGTGATAGCCGAGGCTATTTGAACCACCCCACCGCCGGCACTCGGATAGTAATCTTGGGCATAGCATTTTACCAAATCACCTCATTCTTTGGGGCACACGTGAGGAACACAAATGCGAACAAGCCTGAATGGTCCCCAGGACAATATGCAACTGAAAACTCACACCCCAGAAGTGACTCGAACCCATACTCCCAGATGCCACGCAACTGGTATGTACAAGACGCCTTAATCCACTTGACCATCACGACCGGACTAATGAGGTGATAGCCGAGGCTATTTGAACCACCCCACCGCCGGCACTCGGATAGTAATCTTGGGCATAGCATTTTACCAAATCACCTCATTCTTTGGGGCACACGTGAGGAACACAAATGCGAACAAGCCTGAATGGTCCCCAGGACAATATGCAACTGAAAACTCACACCCCAGAAGTGACTCGAACCCATACTCCCAGATGCCACGCAACTGGTATGTACAAGACGCCTTAATCCACTTGACCATCACGACCGGACTAATGAGGTGATAGCCGAGGCTATTTGAACCACCCCACCGCCGGCACTCGGATAGTAATCTTGGGCATAGCATTTTACCAAATCACCTCATTCTTTGGGGCACACGTGAGGAACACAAATGCGAACAAGCCTGAATGGTCCCCAGGACAATATGCAACTGAAAACTCACACCCCAGAAGTGACTCGAACCCATACTCCCAGATGCCACGCAACTGGTATGTACAAGACGCCTTAATCCACTTGACCATCACGACCGGACTAATGAGGTGATAGCCGAGGCTATTTGAACCACCCCACCGCCGGCACTCGGATAGTAATCTTGGGCATAGCATTTTACCAAATCACCTCATTCTTTGGGGCACACGTGAGGAACACAAATGCGAACAAGCCTGAATGGTCCCCAGGACAATATGCAACTGAAAACTCACACCCCAGAAGTGACTCGAACCCATACTCCCAGATGCCACGCAACTGGTATGTACAAGACGCCTTAATCCACTTGACCATCACGACCGGACTAATGAGGTGATAGCCGAGGCTATTTGAACCACCCCACCGCCGGCACTCGGATAGTAATCTTGGGCATAGCATTTTACCAAATCACCTCATTCTTTGGGGCACACGTGAGGAACACAAATGCGAACAAGCCTGAATGGTCCCCAGGACAATATGCAACTGAAAACTCACACCCCAGAAGTGACTCGAACCCATACTCCCAGATGCCACGCAACTGGTATGTACAAGACGCCTTAATCCACTTGACCATCACGACCGGACTAATGAGGTGATAGCCGAGGCTATTTGAACCACCCCAACGCCGGCACTCGGATAGTAATCTTGGGCATAGCATTTTACCAAATCACCTCATTCTTTGGGGCACACGTGAGGAACACAAATGCGAACAAGCCTGAATGGTCCCCAGGACAATATGCAGCTGAAAACTCACACCCCAGAAGTGACTCGAACCCATACTCCCAGATGCCACGCAACTGGTATGTACAAGACGCCTTAATCCACTTGACCATCACGACCGGACTAATGAGGTGATAGCCGAGGCTATTTGAACCACCCCACCGCCGGCACTCGGATAGTAATCTTGGGCATAGCATTTTACCAAATCACCTCATTCTTTGGGGCACACGTGAGGAACACAAATGCGAACAAGCCTGAATGGTCCCCAGGACAATATGCAACTGAAAACTCACACCCCAGAAGTGACTCGAACCCATACTCCCAGATGCCACGCAACTGGTATGTACAAGACGCCTTAATCCACTTGACCATCACGACCGGACTAATGAGGTGATAGCCGAGGCTATTTGAACCACCCCACCGCCGGCACTCGGATAGTAATCTTGGGCATAGCATTTTACCAAATCACCTCATTCTTTGGGGCACACGTGAGGAACACAAATGCGAACAAGCCTGAATGGTCCCCAGGACAATATGCAACTGAAAACTCACACCCCAGAAGTGACTCGAACCCATACTCCCAGATGCCACGCAACTGGTATGTACAAGACGCCTTAATCCACTTGACCATCACGACCGGACTAATGACGTGATAGCCGAGGCTATTTGAACCACCCCACCGCCGGCACTCGGATAGTAATCTTGGGCATAGCATTTTACCAAATCACCTCATTCTTTGGGGCACACGTGAGGAACACAAATGCGAACAAGCCTGAATGGTCCCCAGGACAATATGCAACTGAAAACTCACACCCCAGAAGTGACTCGAACCCATACTCCCAGATGCCACGCAACTGGTATGTACAAGACGCCTTAATCCACTTGACCATCACGACCGGACTAATGAGGTGATAGCCGAGGCTATTTGAACCACCCCACCGCCGGCACTCGGATAGTAATCTTGGGCATAGCATTTTACCAAATCACCTCATTCTTTGGGGCACACGTGAGGAACACAAATGCGAACAAGCCTGAATGGTCCCCAGGACAATATGCAACTGAAAACTCACACCCCAGAAGTGACTCGAACCCATACTCCCAGATGCCACGCAACTGGTATGTACAAGACGCCTTAATCCACTTGACCATCACGACCGGACTAATGAGGTGATAGCCGAGGCTATTTGAACCACCCCACCGCCGGCACTCGGATAGTAATCTTGGGCATAGCATTTTACCAAATCACCTCATTCTTTGGGGCACACGTGAGGAACACAAATGCGAACAAGCCTGAATGGTCCCCAGGACAATATGCAACTGAAAACTCACACCCCAGAAGTGACTCGAACCCATACTCCCAGATGCCACGCAACTGGTATGTACAAGACGCCTTAATCCACTTGACCATCACGACCGGACTAATGAGGTGATAGCCGAGGCTATTTGAACCACCCCACCGCCGGCACTCGGATAGTAATCTTGGGCATAGCATTTTACCAAATCACCTCATTCTTTGGAGCACACGTGAGGAACACAAATGCGAACAAGCCTGAATGGTCCCCAGGACAATATGCAACTGAAAACTCACACCCCAGAAGTGACTCGAACCCATACTCCCAGATGCCACGCAACTGGTATGTACAAGACGCCTTAATCCACTTGACCATCACGACCGGACTAATGAGGTGATAGCCGAGGCTATTTGAACCACCCCACCGCCGGCACTCGGATAGTAATCTTGGGCATAGCATTTTACCAAATCACCTCATTCTTTGGGGCACACGTGAGGAACACAAATGCGAACAAGCCTGAATGGTCCCCAGGACAATATGCAACTGAAAACTCACACCCCAGAAGTGACTCGAACCCATACTCCCAGATGCCACGCAACTGGTATGTACAAGACGCCTTAATCCACTTGACCATCACGACCGGACTAATGAGGTGATAGCCGAGGCTATTTGAACCACCCCACCGCCGGCACTCGGATAGTAATCTTGGGCATAGCACTTTACCAAATCACCTCATTCTTTGGGGCACACGTGAGGAACACAAATGCGAACAAGCCTGAATGGTCCCCAGGACAATATGCAACTGAAAACTCACACCCCAGAAGTGACTCGAACCCATACTCCCAGATGCCACGCAACTGGTATGTACAAGACGCCTTAATCCACTTGACCATCACGACCGGACTAATGAGGTGATAGCCGAGGCTATTTGAACCACCCCACCGCCGGCACTCGGATAGTAATCTTGGGCATAGCATTTTACCAAATCACCTCATTCTTTGGGGCACACGTGAGGAACACAAATGCGAACAAGCCTGAATGGTCCCCAGGACAATATGCAACTGAAAACTCATACCCCAGAAGTGACTCGAACCCATACTCCCAGATGCCACGCAACTGGTATGTACAAGACGCCTTAATCCACTTGACCATCACGACCGGACTAATGAGGTGATAGCCGAGGCTATTTGAACCACCCCACCGCCGGCACTCGGATAGTAATCTTGGGCATAGCATTTTACCAAATCACCTCATTCTTTGGGGCACACGTGAGGAACACAAATGCGAACAAGCCTGAATGGTCCCCAGGACAATATGCAACTGAAAACTCACACCCCAGAAGTGACTCGAACCCATACTCCCAGATGCCACGCAACTGGTATGTACAAGACGCCTTAATCCACTTGACCATCACAACCGGACTAATGAGGTGATAGCCGAGGCTATTTGAACCACCCCACCGCCGGCACTCGGATAGTAATCTTGGGCATAGCATTTTACCAAATCACCTCATTCTTTGGGGCACACGTGAGGAACACAAATGCGAACAAGCCTGAATGGTCCCCAGGACAATATGCAACTGAAAACTCACACCCCAGAAGTGACTCGAACCCATACTCCCAGATGCCACGCAACTGGTATGTACAAGACGCCTTAATCCACTTGACCATCACGACCGGACTAATGAGGTGATAGCCGAGGCTATTTGAACCACCCCACCGCCGGCACTCGGATAGTAATCTTGGGCATAGCATTTTACCAAATCACCTCATTCTTTGGGGCACACGTGAGGAACACAAATGCGAACAAGCCTGAATGGTCCCCAGGACAATATGCAACTGAAAACTCACACCCCAGAAGTGACTCGAACCCATACTCCCAGATGCCACGCAACTGGTATGTACAAGACGCCTTAATCCACTTGACCATCACGACCGGACTAATGAGGTGATAGCCGAGGCTATTTGAACCACCCCACCGCCGGCACTCGGATAGTAATCTTGGGCATAGCATTTTACCAAATCACCTCATTCTTTGGGGCACACGTGAGGAACACAAATGCGAACAAGCCTGAATGGTCCCCAGGACAATATGCAACTGAAAACTCACACCCCAGAAGTGACTCGAACCCATACTCCCAGATGCCACGCAACTGGTATGTACAAGACGCCTTAATCCACTTGACCATCACGACCGGACTAATGAGGTGATAGCCGAGGCTATTTGAACCACCCCACCGCCGGCACTCGGATAGTAATCTTGGGCATAGCATTTTACCAAATCACCTCATTCTTTGGGGCACACGTGAGGAACATAAATGCGAACAAGCTTGAATGGTCCCCAGGACAATATGCAACTGAAAACTCACACCCCAGAAGTGACTCGAACCCATACTCCCAGATGCCACGCAACTGGTATGTACAAGACGCCTTAATCCACTTGACCATCACGACCGGACTAATGAGGTGATAGCCGAGGCTATTTGAACCACCCCACCGCCGGCACTCGGATAGTAATCTTGGGCATAGCACTTTACCAAATCACCTCATTCTTTGGGGCACACGTGAGGAACACAAATGCGAACAAGCCTGAATGGTCCCCAGGACAATATGCAACTGAAAACTCACACCCCAGAAGTGACTCGA
>NC_091162.1:46552146-46602067 GCF_040958095.1 Procambarus clarkii | reverse complement strand
TATTAAGGAACCCATATCAGTGAAAATCATTTAAACATATAAGGGAGGTGTGTGAGAAAATTGAACTACAGAGGGAACCAAAAAAAAACCTATATCCAGATTCAACCATTACTTTGGTTTGCGTACACCTACTGACTGTTCATAAATATATGTGGTGAAGAATTCAGTCAGAGAATCAACCAGGCTGAATATTTGAAGTCACTCAGCAACAAAAAAAGTCCATATGTGTGATGAAGACAGTTGTATTTTTTTTATATTATGTTAAAGATGAAAGAAGACCAAGAGCATTCTCAATAAAATATTGAGATAACAAAAATTGCAGTTATTTAGTATTAAGTCGAAGGGTATAAAAAGGGGAACTAATCATTATCAAAAGTACAAGTTTTCAGCAACTATTGTCGCTAATTAGAAATTAAATTTTGGCCAGAAGTATATAAGTAATAAAAATTTAGAATTTCACTTAACTATTTCATTCATTTACCAAAAACGAATACATAATGACGACGTCAGTAAATGAAATGATCAACTTTATTTTATTCTTTAGAAAAAAGTATGATACTACAAAACTTAAACATATTTTAGTAACCTTTTATTCAAATGATGATCTCCAAACTACCAAAAAAATAGTGGCATCATGTAATAATGGTGATGAGTGGCCATATGAATTATACGAATTTAATTATCCAGATATGATGGATTACAATGATCAATACAAAACGAAAGACGAATTCGTTACTTGTATTTTTAAAGGTCTTAATTACCTGGAAACCAAAGGTAGATTACCGAAACCTTCAATCGATTTGGCTAAATATCCAAAATATGAATTAACCACCCATATAACTGGTATTGAGGTGCTAACTAAATTGTCGAGGCTTCAAGATAATGTGGATCATTTACAAAATGTTGCCTTGCGACTAACGGAAGAAGTACGTAACTCTGAAATACAGAAAATGATAACTGAACTGGTTAAATCTACCATCGGCCAGAGTCCAGTCAGTCACTTAAGTTCCCTTTCTAATGTAAAGAATGATATGTGAATTAATTGGTTGGGCATTATTACATTATTAAGATTCATCAATGTTTTTTTTAGCATTTAATCCCAACTTTAGATTTATTTATTAGAAGAATAATAAACAAATATTTTCAATTCAGTAAAAAACTTTTTCATTGAATTTGTTCTTAAAAAAAATAAAAGTTCAGTAGTTGGTTCATCTGCCACTGCTCTTTCCCACGATCTAATCATTAGATTCCGTGGAACTTCGTTGATTAATTGGTGTTTTAAAAAATGAGGAATGTTAGGGTTGGTGTTGATTGTTCTATGTAAGTAGGCCACGGTCCAATATCCCATTCTAGTAGTATCCAAAAAGGAATTCACAAATTGATTGACGCACATTGCCTGCAAAAAATAATCCGTATTCTTTTGCCACTATTCGAGTAATTAATTCGCTCTTCGCCGAATTTAAATGATAAATGGGAACACATAAATTTACGTAGGGGGATGGGTCAGCTGGACTTCTCTTTGTGCAGTTTCTTTTACTTGATGTAATCGAAGATGTAAAAGATTTAAAGGGAAATATGGATACCATGGTTTTAAAAAGTTTGTGCAGCTGAATATTCCAAATGTTAGTAGGAATGTGGCTACTAAATTTCTATTTCTATATAATATATATAACCTTGGAATTGTTAAATGAAATTAAAAAAAAATGAGGTAAAAATGTTAACTGATCAACTATTTGTGAGTACATTCAAGCCAAAAAAAAACCCTTTATGTGCAATGAGTAAGAAAAAAAAATAAGTACAGATTCAATGAAAACAAAGTTTTCAGTAACTATTGTCACAAATTAATTAGCAAGAAGTATAAAAGTAATAAAAATTTAGAATTTCACTAACTATCCATCCATTCAACCAAAAAGGAGAACACATAAATTTACGTAGGGGGATGGGTCAGCTGGACTTCTCTTTGTGCAGTTTCTTTTACTAAAAACACTACATTTTCACTGGGAATCGGCATATTGTCTTATAAGGCGGTGCTAATTAGAAATAAAATTTGGGCAAGAAGTGTATATAAGTAATAAAAATTTAGAATTTCACTTAACTATTCCATTCATTTACCAAAAACGAATACATAATGACGTCGTCAGTAAATGAAATGATCAACTATATTTTATTCTTTAGAAAAAAGTATGATACTGTAAAACTTAAAAATATTTTAGTGACCTTTTATTCAAATGATGATTTCAAAACTACCAACAAAATAGTGAAATCATGTAATAATGGTGACGAGTGGCCAAAGTGGCCATTGGGATATGATGAATTAGACGACTTTAATTATCCAGATATGGATCGTCACTATAAATACAAAACGAAAGAGAAACACATTACTTGTATTTTAAAAGGTCTTGATTACCTGGAAACCAAAGGTAGATTACCGAAACCTTCAATAGATTTGAGTAAATATCCCCAATATGAATTAACCACCCATATAACTGTTATTGAGGTGCTAACTAAATTGTCGAGGCTTCAAGATAGTGTGGATCATTTACAAAATGTTGCCTTGCGACTAACGGAAGAAGTACGTAACTCTGAAATACAGAAAATGATAACTGAACTGGTTAAATCTACCATCGGCCAGAGTCCAGTCAGTCACTTAAGTTCCCTTTCTAATGTAAAGAATGATATGTGAATTAATTGGTTGGGCATTATTACATTATTAAGATTCATCAATGTTTTTTTTAGCATTTAATCCCAACTTTAGATTTATTTATTAGAAGAATAATAAACAAATATTTTCAATTCAGTAAAAAACAATTTCATTGAATTTGTTCTTAAAAAAATAAAAGTTCAGTAGTTGGTTCATCTGCCACTGCTCTTTCCCACGATCTAATCATTAGATTCTGTTGAACTTCGTTGATTAATTGGGGTTTTAAAAAATCAGGAATGTTAGGGTTGGTATTGATTGCTCTACGTAAGTAGGCCACGGTCCAATATCCCATTCTAGTAGTATCCCAAAAGGAATTCACAAATTGCTTGACGCACATTGCCTGCAAACTATTTGGGTTGTAGGTGTTTTTATATGGAGGTGGTGGTGGTGGTGATGATAAACCTTCGTCTACTATAATAAAACGACAGATTTCTTCCTTTTCTCCCATTTGAATGAGGTCCATAAAGAGATGGGGATTTCGGGTTATGAAAAGTACGCGTTTTACCTTTTCTACATAAAATGATCCGTATTCTTTCACCACTATTCGAGTAATTAATTCACCCTTCGCCAAATTTAAATGATAAATTCGGTCAAGGTTTCCTAGCGTAATATCACATATATCATCACACTTTTCATCACCATCACTGAAAACTCGAATTATATAATTTTCAGACCATTTCTTACGATATTCGGGTACCCCCCAAAAATAAGAATTAGATTCAAGTTTATGGTTGGGGTCCCTATAAATCATATCTTGACGAGGGTAGCTATGACAACGTTCTATATATAAACAATAGAGTTTATGTTGTTCCATCCTATGAAAAACGTAGTTTAGCCATTTTTCATTTTTAAACCATGCTTCGTAAGCTCTCAAATCTCGGGTTAATTCCCAACGTATATTTTTAAACATCATGTACCTAAAATAATAATGCCGATTCAAATATTGTTTGAGGGACAATAGCTTTTTCAGCGCACCCTGATCAACTTTGCTACATGGCGATGGAATCGATATTCCGTCTGCTATCATCATCTCTCTCAGAGCTTCTCGTTCCTGATTGGAAGCTTGTATCATCATCAGAAATATGGAAGGATCTTTGGCGTAAGACCTATATCCCGTCATAGGCAATTTTAAGTAATGATACTTGGGGAGCTCGAAATTATGTTTACAGAACATGATGCTTCTTTGGTCAATGTTAAAGAAGAGTTCCACAAACATATAAGAACAATATTTTACATGCTCCCTAACTACGACTCGCAGTATAAATTGTAATTGGGAGGCCGCAGGATATCCTTCTTGAGTAGATCCCATCCATATTTTTATAGCATAAACATTTACAATTTAATTGGGTATAGCCATAATTTAATTATACATGGTTCTAAAGTAATATTTATAAGATAAGATTTATCTCTGTCTAAATATTCTTCTATTTGGGAACTTGATGTAATCGAAGATATAAAAGATTTAAAGGGAAACATTGATAAAATGGTTTTTTAAAAGCTTTGTGCAGCTGAATATTCAGAATGTTAGTAGGAGTGTGGCTACTAAATTTCTGTTTCTACTTTAGAAGAAAAAAAAAATGAAGTAAAAATGTTAGCTGATCAACTCTTTGTGAGTATATTAAAGCAAAAAAATTTAATTACAGATTCAACAAGAATCAAGTTTTCAGCAACTATTGTCGCAAATTAGGAAAAATAAATTAGCAAGAAGTATAAAAGTAATAAAAATTTAGAATTTCACTATCAAACAATTCATTTACCAAAAACTAGAACACATTGAAGAGAGTTATATTCATGTAGCCACCAAATTTGGAACAATTGACCAAAATTTGTCTAGAAATGACTTTGATAAATCCATTGCAAGAATTATTACCCATGAAATTAATAAGACTCAATTATTTAGTTGGAATAATAGATATCTGAAACCATTACTATGCCATTGTCAACTTTTATCCTGTGTTAATCATCACTGTATTTTGTAAAAGAAATAATAAAAAATGCACAAAATTGTTAATTAATTGCCCAGATTTGTTAAAAAAAAAATCATTATCTACCATCCTTTTTTGTTTTGTATTGAGGTGGAGAGGTCAATTTTATTTTATCGGTTTGTCTATTTGAGTTTTTTTTTTTTAATAAATAAAGTCTGGGCAAAATTTTGGTTGGGGTAAGATAATACAATAAATTGATTTATGGAAATAATATAATAAAATATATTCAGTAGCCATGAAACCTATATCCCAAATATGTGTGGTGAAGAATTCAGTCAGAGAATCAACCAGGCTGAACATTTGTGAAGTCACTCAGCAACAAAAAAAGGCCATACTTGTGATGAAGACAGTTGTATTTTTTTTTATATTGTGTTAAAGATGAAACTATTGAAGACCAAGAGTATCCTCAATAAAATATTGAGATAACCAAAATTGCGGCTATTTAGTATTAAGTAGAAGGGTATAAAAAGGGGAACTAATCATTATTAAAAGTACAAGTTTTCAGAGACTATTGTCGCTAATTAGAAATAAAATTTTGGTAAGAAGTATATAAGTAATAAAAATTTAGAATTTCACTTAACTCTTCCATTCATTTACCAAAAACGAATACATAATGACGTCGTCTGTAAATGAAATTATCAACTATATTTTATTCTTTAGAAAAGAGTATGATGCTGCAAAACTTAGAAAGATTTTAGTAACCTTTTATTCAAATGATGAACTCCTTGCTACCCAAAAAATATTGGCATCATGTAATAATGGTGATGAGTGGCCATTGGGAGTACAAGGTTTTAATTATCAAGATATGATGGATTACAAGGATAAATACAAAACGAAAGATGAATACGTTACAGATATTTTTAAAGGCCTTGATTACCTGGAAACCAAAGGTAGATTACCGAAACCTTCAATAGATTTGAGTAAATATCCCCAATATGAATTAACCACCCATATAACTGTTATTGAGGTGTTAACTAAATTGTCGAGGCTTCAAGATAGTGTGGATCATTTACAAAATGTTGCCTAGCGACTAACAGAAGAAGTACGTAACTCTGAAGTGCAGAAAATGATAACTGAACTGGTTAAATTTACCATTGGCCACAGTCCAGTCAGTCACTTAAGTTCCCTTTCTAATGTAAAGATTGATATGTGAATTAATTGGTTGGGCATTATTACATTATTAAGATTCATCAATGTTTTTTCATTATTTGCTCCCAACTTTAGATTTATTTATCATAAGAATAATAAACAAATATTTTCAATTCAGTAAAAAACAATTTCATTGAATTTATTCTTATTTAAATAAAAGTTCAGTAGTTGTTTCATCTGCCACTGCTCTTTCCCACGATCTAATCATTAGATTCCGTTGAACTTCGTTGATTAATTGGGGTTTTAAAAAATCAGGAATGTTAGGATTGGTGTTGATTGCTCTACGTAAGTAGGCCACGGTCCAATATCCCATTCTAGTAGTATCCAAAAAGGAATTCACAAATTGCTTGACGCACATTGCCTGCAAACTATTTGGGTTGTAGGTGTTTTTATATGGAGGTGGTGGTGGTGATGATGATAAACCTTCGTCTTCTATAATAAAACGACAGATTTCTTCCTTTTCTCCCATTTGAATGAGGTCCATAAAGAGATGGGGATTTCGGGTTATGAAAAGTACGCGTTTTACCTTTTCTACATAAAATGATCCGTATTCTTTCACCACTATTCGAGTAATTAATTCACCCTTCGCCAAATTTAAATGATAAATTCGGTCAAGGTTTCCTAGCGTAATATCACATATATCATCACACTTTTCATCACCATCACTGAAAACTCGAATTATATAATTTTCAGACCATTTATTACGATATTCGGGTACCCCAAAAATACGAGAATTAGATTCAAGTTTATGGTTGGGGTCCCTATAAATTATATCTTGACGAGGGTAGCTATGACAACTTTCTATATATAAACAATAGGGTTTATGTTGTTCCATCCTGCGATGAATGAAGTTAAGCCATTTTTCATTTTTAAACCATGCTTCGTAAGCTCTCACATCTCGGGTTAATTCCCAACGTATATTTTTAAACATCATGTACCTAAAATAATAATGCCGATTCAAATATTGTTTGAGGGACATAAGCTTTTTCAGCGCTGCCTGATCAACTTTGCTACATAGCGATGGAATCGATATTCCGTCTGCTATCATTATCTCTCTCAGAGCTTCTCGTTCCTGATTGGAAGCTTGTATCATCATCAGAAATATGGAAGGATCTTTGGCGTAAGACCTATATCCCTTGATAGGCAATTTTAAGTAATCCGGATCATGGGGGGTACTTGAAATTATGTTCACAGAACATGATGCTTCTTTGGTCAATGTAAGAGAAGAATTCTACAAATATATAAGAACAATAATTTTCATCCTCCCTAACTGCGACTCGCAGTATAAATTGTAATTGGGATGCCGCAGGATATCCTTCTTGAGTAGAACCCATCCATATTTTTATAGCATAAACATTTACAATTTTGTGTTTAGATGGTCTTAATTTAATTATAGATGGTTCTAATGTAATATTTATATCAACTGAACAATATTTGTCTACATATTTTTTTATTTGGGAACTTGATGTAATCGAAGATGTAAAAGATTTAAAGGGAAATATGGATACCATGGTTTTAAAAGCTTTGTACACCTGAATATTCCAAATATTAGTAAGAATGTGGCTACTAAATTTCTATTTGATGGAAGAGTAGCGAAGCGTGTGTTGGTTGGCCGTCAGTGGATGTAAAATGTGAGAGTAGCCTGCGACTACTTGATATTTATATAATTCAGCTGACACTGCTACCATCTACTCCGGGCAACCAGCTGTCTCCTCCAGGCATGATGGGACAGGGGGTTGCGTTGAACCTAGGGAACCTAACCTAACCTATCCTAGGGGAGGGTGCTTATCGCTTCGTAATAAGCTACCGTATACAGACTATATAAAAGTTAGGTTAGGTAAGTACTATTAGGTTCAAATGAGAATGTAGTGGTATACAGGATGTAACTTCTGGTGGTCGAGCCACCAAGGATCCTTATCGGACAGGATGCTGGCCTGGGATAAGACATTATTTGTTCAATGTGATTTTGAGGCAGGACAAAATGTTCAGACATGAGCATGTTTCAGTTATGTATGTTTTAAGGAGTTGAGAACTATTAATCTATCTCTCTCTTTCTCTCTATAAACACAAAATTGTTTTAAATAATAGTGTATGCCGACTAAGTGTTCAAGCACCATATCTCTCCACGTGCTACTGATTTCTAGTACAAACAATTCCTAAGGCCATTATTAATCTGTACATCGTCCCCATTTAACATTGTTATCTAAATATCTTCCTACATTCAATGGACAACATCTTACTTTACAGTGACCATGTGATAAACAAACAAACAATCGCCAGTTTGCATTCTTGGCCAAAAAAACAGTATAATTTTTTGCATAATAGGCCAAAATGTTTACACTTAGCCAGAAACAACAGAGTCCTTGCTAACTTAGTTAAGTAAGACGAGAGCCCTGCATAGTAGGCCAAGAAGTGAGTTCTGGCTATTAGGTACCACATATATATATATATATATATATATATATATATATATATATATATATATATATATATATATATATATATATATATATATATATATATATATATATATATGTCGTACCTAGTAGCCAGAACTCACTTCTCAGCCTACTATGCATGGCCCGATTTGCCTAACAAGCCAAGTTTTCCTGAATTAATATATTTTCTCTAAATTTTTTCTTATGAAATGATAAAGCTACCCATTTCATAATGTATGAGGTCAATTTTTCTTCATTGAGTTAAAATTAACGTAGATATATGACCGAACCTAACCAACCCTACCTAACCTAACCTAACCTATCTCTATAGGTTAGGTTGGGTTAAGTAGCCGAAAAAGTTAGGTTAGGTTAGGTAGGTTAGGTAGTCGAAAAACAATTAATTCATGAAAACTTGGCTTATTAGGCAAATCGGGCCTTGCATAGTAGGCTGAGAAGTGAGTTCTGGCTACTAGGTACGACATATATATATATATATATATATATATATATATATATATATATATATATATATATATATATATATGTCGTACCTAATAGCCAGAACGCACTTCTCAGCCTACTATTCAAGGCCCGATTTGCCTAATAAGTCAAGTTTTCATGAATTAATGTTTTTTCGTCTACCTAACCTACCTAACCTAACCTAACCTAGCTTTTTTTGGCTACCTAACCTAACCTTACCTATAAATATAGGTTAGGTTAGGTTAGGTAGGGTTGGTTAGGTTCGGTCATATATCTACGTTAATTTTAACTCCAATAAAAAAAAATTGACCTCATACATAGAGAAAAGGGTTGCTTTATCATTTCATAAGAAAAAAATTATAGTAAATATATTAATTCAGGAAAACTTGGCTTATTAGGCAAATCGGGCCTTGAATAGTAGGCTGAGAAGTGAGTTCTGGCTACTAGGTATGACATATATATATATATATATATATATATATATGTCGTACCTAGTAGCCAGAACGCACTTCTCAGCCTACTATGCAAGGCCCAATTTGCCTAATAAGCCACGTTTTCATGAATTAATATATTTTCTCAAATTTTTTTCTTATGAAATGATAAAGCTACCCATTTCATTATGTATGAGGTCAATTTCTTTTATTGGAGTTAAAATTAACGTAGATATATGACCGAACCTAACCAACCCTACCTAACCTAACCTATTCTATCTTTATAGGTTAGGTTAGATTAGGTAGCAGAAAAAGTTAGGTTAGGTTAGGTTAGGTAGGTTAGGTAGTCAAAAAACAATTAATTCATGAAAACTTGGCTTATTAGGCAAATCGGGCCTTGCATAGTAGGCAGAGAAGTGCGTTCTGGCTACTAGGTATGACATATATATATATATATATATATATATATATATATATATATATATATATATATATATATATATATATATATATATATATATATATATATATATATATATATATATGTGTGTGTATATCACGAAAATAAACACGTGATTAAGAATGTGACAATGTCAGACCACGGAGGAAAAATGAAACAGGAAATTTCCTTAAGTACTTTCGTATATTAAATACATCTTCAGAAGGTCATTTTACAGATCGAGTGATGGGTATAAATAGGCAGGAAGGAGTGGTGAAGTAAGGTGAGGTACAATACTTGGACAACGCAGAAGGCCCATTGGCCCATCAGATGCACCCAATTGGCACATCCGATGTAGCACAATGGCCCATCTGATACAGCAGACATACAAGCATAATATATAGGTAATTATAACATAAAGAAGTAAATATATACAATAAATTAGTGAGACAAATGTTTTTCAATGATTCTACTTAAATCGCCCTTTAGCTGATCTATTAGAAATGGATCTAAGTTATATAGACCACTGCTAATATTCAAATTACTTTCTTTGGTGATCTGTATCAAGGCAGATTCAATTATGTTTCTGTTATAGGTGCTTTTACAATTTGTTATTGAAGAAGCACTCTCCCAATCAATTTGGTGAGCTTTTTCTGACAAATGCACAAACAAAGCATTAGACAATTGGCCATGTTTTACAGAGTATTTATGTTGCGATATTCTACATTTTAAATCTTTAGATGTTTGCCCGACATAGAACTTATTACATTCCTTACAAGGTATTTTATAAATGACGCAATTATCACTACGAGGGCTGTTCCTTACTAATAGCTTACCAACAGTGTTTTCGTAGCTAAACATTACATCTATATTAAAAAGTTTCAAGGCCTTGACAATATTCTCAAACCCAGAGAAATATGGTAAACATAACACATTCTTTGGGCGAATCCTTTCACTGCATACATTATTATAATATGTACGACGAGCTTTGTTACGACAAACTTCCAAAAAATTCAGTGGGTAACAAAGCTTAAGACCAATCGAATCAATATTCTTAAATTCTTCATCTAAGAATTCTGGACTCACAACTCGAAGAGCTCTTAGATACATTGAAGAAAAAATTGACTTTTTTACATTGTATTTATGCCCAGAAAAATAATGAACATAAGATAAATTGTTCGTAGGTTTTCTGTAAACACTAAACTTTAATGAAGAGTTTTCCCTATGAATAAGCACATCTAAGAATGGCAAACATTTATCAATTTCAGTCTCCATAGTAAATTTTATGGAGGTAACTTGGTCATTAAGTTTGGCTACAAATTCGTCTGTGTTTACATTCGTCTGTTGTAAACAATTTGCCTAATAAGCCAAGTTTTCATGAATTAATGTTTTTTCGTCTACCTAACCTACCTAACCTAACCTAACCTAGCTTTTTTTGGCTACCTAACCTAACCTTACCTATAAATATAGGTTAGGTTAGGTTAGGTAGGGTTGGTTAGGTTCGGTCATATATCTACGTTAATTTTAACTCCAATAAAAAAAAATTGACCTCATACATAGAGAAAAAGGTTGCTTTATCATTTCATAAGAAAAAAACTATAGTAAATATATTAATTCAGGAAAACTTGGCTTATTAGGCAAATCGGGCCTTATATATATATATATATATATATATATATATATATATATATATATATATATATATATATATATATATATATATATATATATATATATATATGTCGTACCTAGTAGCCAGAACTCACTTCTCAGCCTACTATTCAAGGCCTGATTTGCCTAATAAGCCAAGTTTTCCTGAATTAATATATTTACTATAATTTTTTTCTTATGAAATGATAAAGCAACCCTTTTCTCTATGTATGAGGTCAATTTTTTTTTATTGGAGTTAAAATTAACGTAGATATATGACCGAACCTAACCAACCCTACCTAACCTAACCTAACCTATATTTATAGGTAAGGTTAGGTTAGGTAGCCAAAAAAAGCTAGGTTAGGTTAGGTTAGGTAGGTTAGGTAGACGAAAAAACATTAATTCATGAAAACTTGGCTTATTAGGCAAATCGGGCCTTGAATAGTAGGCTGAGAAGTGCGTTCTGGCTATTAGGTACGACATATATATATATATATATATATGTATATATGTATATATATATATGTCGTACCTAGTAGCCAGAACGCACTTCTCAGCCTACTATGCAAGGCCCGATTTGCCTAATAAGCCAAGTTTTCCTGATTTAATATATTTTCTCTAATTTTTTTCTTATGAAATGATAAAGCTACCCATTTCATTATGTATGAGGTCAGTTTTTTTTAATTGGAGTTAAAATTAACGTAGATATATGACCGAACCTAACCAACCCTACCTAACCTAACCTAACCTATCTCTATAGGTTAGGTTTGGTTACGTAGCCAAAAAAGTTAGGTTAGGTTAGGTTAGGTAGGTTAGGTAGTCGAAGAAACATTAATTCATGAAAACTTGGCTTATTAGGCAAATCGGGCCTTGCATAGTAGGCTGAGAAGTGCATTCTGGCTATTAGGTACGACATATATATATATATATATATATATATATATATATATATATATATATATATATATATATATATATATATATTTATATATATATATATATATATATATATATATATATATATATATATATATATATATATATATATATATATATATTATATATATATATATATATATATATATATATTGTATATATATATATTTATATATTATTAAATATGACCGAAAAAGTAAGATTAATAATTCTAACACGAATTTTCTCAATCTTTCGTACATTTCTTTTCACTGTTGGAGGTAAATCAAAAATCAATTCTCCAAAATTCATTTTTATTTCTAGTCTGACGCGACACGAGCGCGTTTCGTAAAACTTATTACATTTTCAAAGACTTTAGTTTACAAATGCACAACTGAATAGAACTTACGCATCTCCGATTTTATATCTACATTTGAGAGAGGTGGATGGGGTGAGGTGGCATTAATAGGGTATTAATTTCATCAACACAAGACAGAACAAGAGGTGGTATTAATAGGGTATTAATTTCATCAACACAAGACAGATTATTAATCTTACTTTTTCGGTCATATTTAATAATATATGTCTACAGGAAAGACTGCTACCAAAATATACTAATATTAAAGCGCACGACCCAGCAGCAAGGAATCAAGCCTTCACGATAAAATATCGCCAGGATTTCATCAATACTGATGAAATTAATACCCTATTAATGCCACCTCACCCCATCCACCTCTCTCAAATGTAGATATGAAATCGGAGATGCGTAAGTTCTATTCAGATGTGTATTTGTAAACTAAAGTCTTTGAAAATGTAATAAGTTTTACGAAACACGCTCGTGTCGCGTCAGACTAGAAATAAAAAGGAATTTTGGAGAATTGATTTTTGATTTACCTCCAACAGTGAAAAGAAATGTACGAAAGATTGAGAAAATTCGTGTTAGAATTATTAATCTTACTTTTTCGGTCATATTTAATAATATATGTGTACAGGAAAGACTGCTACCAAAATATAGTATATATATATATATAGTATATATATATATATATATATATATATATATATATATATATATATATATATATATATATATATATATATATATATATATATATATATATATATATATATATATATATATATATAGTATATATATATAGTATATATATATACTATATATATATATATACTATATATACTATATATACCTAGTAGCCAGAACGCACTTCTCAGCCTACTATGCAAGGCCCGATTTGCCTAATAAGCCAAGTTTTCCTGAATTAATATATTTTCTCTAATTCTTTTCTTATGAAATGATAAAGCTACCCATTTCATTATGTATGAGGTCAGTTTTTTTTTATTGGAGTTAAAATTAACGTAGATATATGACCGAACCTAACCAACCCTACCTAACCTAATCTATCTTTATAGGTTAGGTTAGGTTAGGTTAGGTAGCCGAAAAAGTTATGTTAGGTTCGGTAGTCGAAAACCAATTAATTCATGAAAACTTGGCTTATTAGGCAAATCGGGCCTTGTATAGTAGGCTCAGAAGTGCGTTCTGGCTACTTGGTACATATATATATATATATAATAATGGGAGTAACACCTCTGGCTGGAAGAAGGGGGACCAATAGCCTCGGAGGACACTACACATAACGCATTGGAGGGAATGTTAGTCCCCTCCAATACAGTTTCTGTGTGCTTTTCTCCTACCACCCCTTCCTTTTTTTTTTTTTTTTTTTTTGCTTTATTGTGTATTTAAAGGTTACAAGACATACAAGACAAATGCCTAAAGGTTATGGATCTCTTGAAGCTCCTCTGCTTCCGGACAGGAACCGAGGACGCAGCAAGTATTTCCCCTCTGGATCGCCACACTGAGGCGCTGAAACAAAAAAACTGGAAGCCCTTGGGTCTCTGGAGACGTCAATGAGCTTGGAACCCCATTCCTTGAGAAATCCCAAGGCACTCTTGTCCCAGGGGCCATACGTCTCAGACGTTATGGGAACAAAGAGGTACTGACCTTCCAGTCGCCTGTACTTGAGTGATTTTGCTGTTTCCCTGTGGTTGGCTGCCCCACCTGCTTGATCAGCTCCGAAGTGTACATAGGTGTCAGCCAGGGTAGATACACATGTGTAGTCCCACACCAACTGTCTACCCTCCTTCCATGAGTATATGGTGATGCCATCAGGGCGAAGTGCGGGGAAATCCGGGTTTTGGACCCCTAGGATGCGAGGTTCTCTCTCCACTGGGCACCTAGCTGAGACGAGGCTTCTCTTGATGATGTCATTGACCTCGTTGTGTCTTGCATGCCAGCCCTTTGTGCTTCCGCAATGCAACCCATGCAGTCCGTATTGGTCTGCTTCCACCCTGTTGCAAATACACTTGTATTCAGTGTGAATTGGGGCACCAAGGCGGATGGCCACTGCTACATGAAGTAATTCTGGATCTAGGCACGTGCCCATTTCTGACATGGGTACTGCCAGGAGGAAGTCTCCTGCATGGGGAGCATGCACTGCTCTGAGGCGGGCTTTCTCCTTGTCTGATGTTGCGACGCTGAGCATGGCATCAGCTACTTTTTCCACTAGAGGGTGGTCCCAGCCGGACTGTTTGTGTTGTTTTGTTGGCTCTATAATGGTTGCTGGGGCTGCAAGAACATCCCACTGATTTGAACATTCAGTGAAACAGGAGCGTGTATTCCTGCTGAATCTCTCAGGGTTGCAGGTAAAATATCTCTGACGAGGTCGTGCGATGCATGGGAGGAGGAAAGGAAGGCTGGTAGAGCAATTTGGGAGGCTGTGCCGGCACCAAGGCCGCCGAGTCTTACAGGAAGGGTTTGTTGCTCCCACTGAGAGTCGTCCAATGACAGGTTCAGGACTTTCACCAGCATGAACCTCAGAAGGGTGTCATACACATTTAACTTAGGGCTGCTGTAGGATGGAGAACATCTAAGAAAGTAGGTCAACTTAGGGAGAGACAGGCATCTTGTGAGGAGAAAGAGAGCATCATGGGCATCAATCTTGTCAATCCTGTCCAGCATTCTTTTAAGATCAGTGATTTTTGCAGCCAGGGCCTCCTTGATTGCTCGTGGGCCAATGGGGGCACCCAGGAGAGTGCAGTCCGGTGGCTCGACAACGAGAATGTCTGGAAGAACATTTTGTGTTTGCCCAGTGATGTCTGGGTTGCCGGAGATTATTTCACATTTGGATGCATTGAGAATGAGGCCTAAGGCTGCTCCCTGCTCCTGGAATTTCCTTATATCCTCCATAATGGTATATATATATATTATATATATATATATATATATATATATATATATATATATATATATATATATATATATATATATATATATATATATATATATATATATATATATATATATATATATATATATATATTAATCTCAACACCACCTCTAGGATGTAAAGAGATTACATTAAGACCATAATAGTAATAATAATAATAATAATATTAATAATAATAATAATAATAATAATAATAATAATAATAATAATAATAATAATAATAATAATAAATCTAACACTACTCACCACAAGAGAAAAACCTAGCACGAGACAATTCTGCAGGAGACTACCCAGTCCTATCCGGCCAGATGATTCCAAATGATGCCAAAACAACTCTTATACCCCACCATCTTCGGGTGTACAGTGTGACGGTGTTCCCCCCCTTATAATTCTCCCACGCCTGCAGTAAGAGTCATGTCTACTTTTCCCAAGCGTTCTCTACGTTGCAGGCTACAATTTGATATATGGGAGAGAGTGAAGTGTTCTCGGAGAGCCGAGAAATTTGTGAAATAGTAATATTTTGGCCTGTGGTATAGGCCCTTTAGGGAGCCAAGATGGCGCTTGCCTCCCTAATCTCCCGCCAAAACCGTGTGACGTCAGTGGCACCGGATTGGTCACCGACAGCAATGTGGCACCGGGAGCCAATGAAAACCTCCCGTGGCGAAAGTGACGTCACGAAGGAAGGGGGTCCAGGCCGCGCGCCACTCTGGCACAAGGAGTCAGACACGACACGTCATTGAGGTCGGACGTGCGACGGTTGGTCCTGTCAGTTGGACAGTTGTTTCCCGCTCCCGTGGATTTACGCGTCACCTGAAGTCCGCCAGTCCTCTGAGAAGTCTTCCCTAGTTCATGTGTTGAACCAGAAGAGGGAATTGACGGTTATTTGAGCAACAAGTGCTCCAGTCAGGTGCTGTGCAAGAAGCAGTGAAGCCGTGCAGTGACGCATGTGGCAGTTCACCAGTTCGTGACAGCGTAGTGGCTGACAGAGCCACTGGGTAGCTGAGAGAGAGAGGACTATTTGGGGAAACCGGACGACTGTAGCTAAGACGTAGGCGACAGCCGTTACTGGGAGAAGACGACGGCCAGGAGACCGACTCCAACCTTCAAGAAGTCAAGAAGGAGGACAGACCTGCAGTGAGGAGGCACGGAGACGACGCGCTAAACGGTGGGACGACGAGAGGCTCTGGTAGGACACGACGACGTGTAGTGTGGGGGCGTTCCCGACACGAGGACCAGGAGCTACATCTCGACTCTCATCGGAGGATAGGGTGAAGTAGGTGTTTCTAGTTCCCTCCCCATTCCCCTTTAGTTAGCTATATTATTCGGCTATATTATCTAGCCTGAGGATTTTATATGTCGTAAGCAAGTCTCACCCATGTCATGGTAAAGCACCAGTGTGCTAGACAGTACTATCAAGAGTACTTGTAATATTCATGTTGATTATTGGTGTGTACAGGCACCAGGAACAAGCGATAAATTTACTGTGTTGTGTATATCTTTCTATAGATTTTGATATGAACATATAGTGGTAAATTATATATAATATTATGCCAGTATTTGAAAGTTAGGCTGTGTGCCCAGAAATCATTTATTTTCCATGTATTGATATTTGATGTATCTACATTATATATGCTATATTTATGCAGTGATGAGTCATTTGTGAGTACGGTGAATTATTGCGTTAACGCCCACGAGAGAAAGTACTGAAAACTCCAGTGTTAATATTTCATAATATATTGTTGGATGAATAACAGTGTAAGACCATTACAGTGAGTCATGGTAGCATTGATTGTAGAAAAGACTGTTTGAGCCTGAGTACAGTGTAACCAAGTGATACGTGCTATTGTAGCCAATATCGTGTGTGCGAGTTCATAGTAATATTGGAGAATTTAAAGAAACAGCGCGCGTGAATCTAGAAAACAAGCAAAGAGCTTCCGCGCAGGGGCAAGGCGATCAGCTGTTCTTGACACTTGATGAGGAGGGGGAGGTGTTACCCACCAGTGATCGCAGACTATTCATGGGAATTACCGGCCGCGTCAGGATCAGTGATTTATTTGTTATTGTTTGGCCTTGTGACATCTTTCATACATTTTAAGTAAAATACAAAATTACCTTTGTGTTTTTATCATTCCCTCCATTGATCTTGTGGCTACATTATACTGAAAGCATTGAGTGATAACAATAAGTACCTGCCTGATTCCTGAACTTTTGAGTGTGACCTTGCCAAGGCTACCACTAATTCCACCAGTCCACTGATGGTGTTACTGGTCACCTAAAACACCAGTTGGCGACCTTGTGGTTAACAGTAGAGCCCGATTGTTGGGGAGGGCACACGACAGTCAAGTGAACGAGTCGTGTTCTCACTCTTTCTTAATAAGAGGCCGTTAAGATTGACTGGGAGACTCTCCTGGCGTGCAGTGGCGCCGTGAGGATCGAGTGAAGACCCGCAGGGCTACGGTGAGTGACCTTGAGCATAACTATTGCTCACCCCAGAGTAAGGGTAGAGAGGTGAAACCCCATCATTGGCGACCTTGCCAGGATTCGAACCTGGAATCTTCTGATCGAAGTAAAGGTTGCAGTGGTGGTACTTGGCAGTGGTGTTAGAGATCAGGTGCAGGTTAACACTCGTAGCACAAGATGGAGGATGATAAAGTGACGAGGTTTATTGACTCTAGAGACGAACAGGTGCTGGAAGAGTGCACCAAGGCACAGTTACAGGCTATAGCGGATCATTTTGGAATAAAGCTGAAATCTGCCAGAGTTGGTGAAAGAAGACTAGAGATAATGGCTCAGCTCAAGGCTCGAGACGAAGCTTTGGGGGAGGAACGGCCCCAAACACCTGCCAGTGAGGGTGAACACCTGAGTATTGGTGGAAGCAGCAGGGGATCCAGCGGCAGCAGGCACAGCATAAAGCTGGAAATAATGAAGCTGCAGCTAGAAGCACAGCAGCGCAGAGAAGAGCGAGAAGCGCAACTGAGGAGAGAAGAGGCACAGCAGCGCAAGGAAGAGCGAGAAGCAGAAGCGCAGCTGAGGAGAGAATAAGCACAACAGCGCAAAGAAGAGCGAGAAGCACAACAGCGCAAAGAAGAGCGAGAAGCACAACAGCGCAAAGAAGAGCAAGAGCGAGAAGCACAGATGAGGCGTGAGGAGCTAGAAATACAGCTACGCCGGGAAGAACAAGAGCGAGAAATACAGCTACGCCGGGAAGAACGAGAGCGAGAAGCACAGCAGCACATCGAAGAAGTTGGGCTGAGACGACAGGAAATAGAAGCCAAAAAGGAAGTAGAGCTGAAGCGAATTGAACTAGGGCTAGGTGCCCCTGCTCCGCCGCCACAGGAAGACCGACGAGTGAGGGAACGAGACCTGCCGGTCTATGTGCCTAGTGAAGCCGAAAGTTTCTTCGATCACTTTGAGAGAGTTGCTGCTATGAAGAGGTGGCCGAGGGCGGAGTGGGCGGAGTTGGTCCAAGGGAGGCTCACAGGTGAAGCTCGCCAAGCCTTCACTATGCTCGACTTCCAAGAATGCACTAACTACGATGCAGTAAAACGAGCTGTGCTCCGTTCCTTTAAGCTCACGCCAGAGTGTTACCGGAAGAGGTTTAGAGAATGTACCCGGTCGCCAGGAAAATCGTATGCGGAGACGGCGAGGGACATGGAAAGAAAGTTCCTTAAGTGGATGGACTCTGAGGAAGCGAGGTCGGTCGAAGAGGTCAAGGAGCTAGTGGTTATGGAAAAGGTTATGTCCGTGCTCTCTCCTGAGATCAGGATGAGGATAAAGGAGGCGGACATAAAGAACCTAAGGGCCGCAGCCGACCGGGCCGACATGTTAGAAGAAGCCCTACGCCCACGCCGAGAGGGACAGAACCAACCACCCGCATACGTCGGAAACGATAGGAGTTATAGAAGGACGAATGGATGGAGGACAGAAGCGAGTTCTCCCAAATCCCACCTCTCAAGTTGGAACACCCGAGGATCAAAAGGTGCTGCAGAGCCGATAGAGGAGAGCCAAGATGAGAGCTCGGAAGTTGTTACTGCAACGAAGGAAACAACAAGCGGTGCGGGAAAGACACAAGGTGCGACGGTCTCTGGAGGCAGTGCTAAGGCGAGCGGTGGCGGATGGTCTCCGCCGAGGGGCCGCTGCTACAACTGCGGAATACTCGGACACGTCGCGCGGGAATGCAGACGCCCTAAGCAGCGGGGACACATTGCTTTAGTGGTGTTCGAGGACCAGAGGGCCGAGGGAGTGCGGGATGAACCCGTGCTGAATGGGGAGAAGAAAGTTCACCCGTTCATGTGTCAAAGAACCGTAAGGATGGGGGTCGCAGACCCCATCCCCGTGAAGATGCTAAGGGATACCGGGGCTGACTTTACCCTGGTAAGTGAAACCCTGTTCCCCGAGGGTTACAAGAGTACCAGTGTGGGGGTGGCAAGTATGACCACTGTGGGAGGCCCAGTGAGGATGCCCCTACACCAGGTAACTTTGGATTCCGATTATGGCTGCCAGACCCTAGTGGTGGGAGTCTGTACATCAATGCCCAAGATGGAGGCGCAGGTCATCTTGGGGAATGACGCGTGTGGAGGATATGTCCTTCCGAATCTTGTGAAAGGCGAAGAATGCCTAGAACAATACAAGGAGACAGGCAAAGAGTTGAACGCCTGTGGGGACGAGAAGGAAATCGCACCGGTGGCGATCCCCGTTTGTGCTGTGACACCGAGACAACGCGAAGAACCAGGAGGTTGTGGATCTGATGGGGCTGAGGAGACGACTGACAGCCTGGGAACGGATCACCTCTTCGTAGGACCCGGAGAACGAGTGGAGGGCGAAAGTAGCCCGAATGGTGAGTTGCAGGTGACCCTCACCAGTTCTCCAGGGGTAAACCGCACTCGTCTCGGAGAGTTACAACAGGAGGAGTGCCCCGAACTGGTTAGTAAGGCCGAAGGAGGACGTGTGGGTCCTGAAAAGGCTTACTTTCCATTTATCTATATTATATATGCCATGCTATCTATGATGAGGGAACGATGGACACTAGGAGCGACCGTGGGAACGGTGAATAAATATGTCCAGAAGTTCAAAGAACGTCTCACTAGAGCGAGGGAACTGGCTAGGAAACTCCTGAAGAAGGCGCAACGTAAGATGTCGGAGTGGTACGACAGGAGAGCTGCGCAGAGGGATTTTCAGGCCGGATCCAAAGTAATGGTTGTGCTGCCAGGTAAAGGTAGAGTGACCAAGTCGCGGTTCAAGAGACCATACCGAGTGCTACGACGGTTGGGTCCAGGGTCGTACGAGATTGGGAAGCCGGATGGACCCCGAAAGAAACAGGTGTGTCCCGCAGACCGCATGAAGCCTTTCTTCAATGTGGAAGGAAGAGCCGCCAAGCAGGACGGAACGGATACCCTAGAAACCCAGCGGACGACGGGTCTGAGTGTACCGAGGGACCGAGAACTCCCGGAGGAGGAAAGTAAGTGGTCCAGGGCGGACGGCACCAGTCTCACCCGCACTGAGAGTCCGACAAGGATCGAGGTCAAGCACATCAAGGGAAAGGACGACGTAGTAGCGGATGTCCTATCCCGCATGCACTAACCAGACATGACTCTTATTTTAAGGGGAGGGGTATGTGACGGTGTTCCCCCCCTTATAATTCTCCCACGCCTGCAGTAAGAGTCATGTCTACTTTTCCCAAGCGTTCTCTACGTTGCAGGCTACAATTTGATTTATGGGAGAGAGTGAAGTGTTCTCGGAGAGCCGAGAAATTTGTGAAATAGTAATATTTTGGCCTGTGGTATAGGCCCTTTAGGGAGCCAAGATGGCGCTTGCCTCCCTAATCTCCCGCCAAAACCGTGTGACGTCAGTGGCACCGGATTGGTCACCGACAGCAATGTGGCACCGGGAGCCAATGAAAACCTCCCGTGGCGAAAGTGACATCACGAAGGAAGGGGGTCCAGGCCGCGCGCCACTCTGGCGCAAGGAGTCAGACACGACACGTCATAGAGGTCGGACGTGCGACGGTTGGTCCTGTCAGTTGGACAGTTGTTTCCCGCTCCCGTGGATTTACGCGTCACCTGAAGTCCGCCAGTCCTCTGAGAAGTCTTCCCTAGTTCATGTGTTGAACCAGAAGAGGGAATTGATGGTTATTTGAGCAACAAGTGCTCCAGTCAGGTGCTGTGCAAGAAGCAGTGAAGCCGTGCAGTGACACATGTGGCAGTTCACCAGTTCGTGACAGCGTAGTGGCTGACAGAGCCACTGGGTAGCTGAGGAAGAGAGGACTATTTGGGGAAACCGGACGACTGTAGCTGAGATGTAGGCGACAGGCGTTGCTGGGAGAAGACGACGGCCAGGACACCGACTCCAACCTTCAAGAAGTCAAGAAGGAGGACGGACCTGCAGTGAGGAGGCACGGAGACGACGCGCTCAACGGTGGGACGACGAGAGGCTCTGGTAGGACACGACGACGTGTAGTGTGGGGGCGTTCCCGACACGAGGACCAGGAGCTACATCTCGACTCTCATCGGAGGATAGGGTGAAGTAGGTGTTTCTAGTTCCCTCCCCATTCCCCTTTAGTTAGCTATATTATTCGGCTATATTATCTAGCCTGAGGATTTTATATGTCGTGAGCAAGTCTCACCCATGTCATGGTAAAGCACCAGTGTGCTAGACAGTACTATCAAGAGTACTTGTAATATTCATGTTGACTATTGGTGTGTACAGGCACCAGGAACAAGCGATAAATTTACTGTGTTGTGTATATCTTTCTATAGATTTTGATATGAACATATAGTGGTAAATTATATATAATATTATGCCAGTATTTGAAAGTTAGGCTGTGTGCCCAGAAATCATTTATTTTCCATGTATTGATATTTGATGTATCTACATTATATATGCTATGTTTATGCAGTGATGAGTCATTTGTGAGTACGGTGAATTATTGCGTTATCGCCCACGAGAGAAAGTACTGAAAACTCCAGTGTTAATATTTCATAATATATTGTTGGATGAATAACAGTGTAAGACCATTACAGTGAGTCATGGTAGCATTGATTTGTAGAAAAGACTGTTTGAGCCTGAGTACAGTGTAACCAAGTGATACGTGCTATTGTAGCCAATATCGTGTGTGCGAGTTCATAGTAATATTGGAGAATTTAAAGAAACAGCGCGCGTGAATCTAGAAAACAAGCAAAGAGCTTCCGCGCAGGGGCCAGGCGATCAGCTGTTCTTGACACTTGATGAGGAGGGGGAGGTGTTACCCCCTAGTGATCGCAGACTATTCGTGGGAATTACCGGCCGCGTCAGGATCAGTGATTTATTTGTTATTGTTTGGCCTTGTGACATCTTTCATACATTTTAAGTAAAATACAAAATTACCTTTGTGTTTTTATCATTCCCTCCATTGATCTTGTGGCTACATTATACTGAAAGCATTGAGTGATAACAATAAGTACCTGCCTGATTCCTGATCTTTTGAGTGTGACCTTGCCAAGGCTACCACTAATTCCACCAGTCCACTGATGGTGTTACTGGCCACCTAAAACACCAGTTGGCGACCTTGTGGTTAACCGTAGAGCCCGATTGTTGGGGAGGGCACACGACAGTCAAGTGAACGAGTCGTGTTCTCACTCTTTCTTAATAAGAGGCCGTTAAGATTGACTGGGAGACTCTCCTGGCGTGCAGTGGCGCCGTGAGGATCGAGTGAAGACCCGCAGGGCTACGGTGAGTGACCTTGAGCATAACTATTGCTCACCCCAGAGTAAGGGTAGAGAGGTGAAACCCCATCATTGGCGACCTTGCCAGGATTCGAACCTGGAATCTTCTGATCGAAGTAAAGGTTGCAGTGGTGGTACTTGGCAGTGGTGTTAGAGATCAGGTGCAGGTTAACACTCGTAGCACAAGATGGAGGATGATAAAGTGACGAGGTTTATTGACTCTAGAGACGAACAGGTGCTGGAAGAGTGCACCAAGGCACAGTTACAGGCTATAGCGGATCATTTTGGAATAAAGCTGAAATCTGCCAGAGTTGGTGAAAGAAGACTAGAGATAATGTCTCAGCTCAAGGCTCGAGACGAAGCTTTGGGGGAGGAACGGCCCCAAACACCTGCCAGTGAGGGTGAACACCTGAGTATTGGTGGAAGCAGCAGGGGATCCAGCGGCAGCAGGCACAGCATAAAGCTGGAAATAATGAAGCTGCAGCTAGAAGCACAGCAGCGCAGAGAAGAGCGAGAAGCGCAACTGAGGAGAGAAGAGGCACAGCAGCGCAAGGAAGAGCGAGAAGCAGAAGCGCAGCTGAGGAGAGAATAAGCACAACAGCGCAAAGAAGAGCGAGAAGCACAACAGCGCAAAGAAGAGCGAGAAGCACAACAGCGCAAAGAAGAGCAAGAGCGAGAAGCACAGATGAGGCGTGAGGAGCTAGAAATACAGCTACGCCGGGAAGAACAAGAGCGAGAAATACAGCTATGCCGGGAAGAACGAGAGCGAGAAGCACAGCAGCACATCGAAGAAGTTGGGCTGAGACGACAGGAAATAGAAGCCAAAAAGGAAGTAGAGCTGAAGCGAATTGAACTAGGGCTAGGTGCCCCTGCTCCGCCGCCACAGGAAGACCGACGAGTGAGGGAACGAGACCTGCCGGTCTATGTGCCTAGTGAAGCCGAAAGTTTCTTCGATCACTTTGAGAGAGTTGCTGCTATGAAGAGGTGGCCGAGGGCGGAGTGGGCGGAGTTGGTCCAAGGGAGGCTCACAGGTGAAGCTCGCCAAGCCTTCACTATGCTCGACTTCCAAGAATGCACTAACTACGATGCAGTAAAACGAGCTGTGCTCCGTTCCTTTAAGCTCACGCCAGAGTGTTACCGGAAGAGGTTTAGAGAATGTACCCGGTCGCCAGGAAAATCGTATGCGGAGACGGCGAGGGACATGGAAAGAAAGTTCCTTAAGTGGATGGACTCTGAGGAAGCGAGGTCGGTCGAAGAGGTCAAGGAGCTAGTGGTTATGGAAAAGGTTATGTCCGTGCTCTCTCCTGAGATCAGGATGAGGATAAAGGAGGCGGACATAAAGAACCTAAGGGCCGCAGCCGACCGGGCCGACATGTTAGAAGAAGCCCTACGCCCACGCCGAGAGGGACAGAACCAACCACCCGCATACGTCGGAAACGATAGGAGTTATAGAAGGACGAATGGATGGAGGACAGAAGCGAGTTCTCCCAAATCCCACCTCTCAAGTTGGAACACCCGAGGATCAAAAGGTGCTGCAGAGCCGATAGAGGAGAGCCAAGATGAGAGCTCGGAAGTTGTTACTGCAACGAAGGAAACAACAAGCGGTGCGGGAAAGACACAAGGTGCGACGGTCTCTGGAGGCAGTGCTAAGGCGAGCGGTGGCGGATGGTCTCCGCCGAGGGGCCGCTGCTACAACTGCGGAATACTCGGACACGTTGCGCGGGAATGCAGACGCCCTAAGCAGCGGGGACACATTGCTTTAGTGGTGTTCGAGGACCAGAGGGCCGAGGGAGTGCGGGATGAACCCGTGCTGAATGGGGAGAAGAAAGTTCACCCGTTCATGTGTCAAAGAACCGTAAGGATGGGGGTCGCAGACCCCATCCCCGTGAAGATGCTAAGGGATACCGGGGCTGACTTTACCCTGGTAAGTGAAACCCTGTTCCCCGAGGGTTACAAGAGTACCAGTGTGGGGGTGGCAAGTATGACCACTGTGGGAGGCCCAGTGAGGATGCCCCTACACCAGGTAACTTTGGATTCCGATTATGGCTGCCAGACCCTAGTGGTGGGAGTCTGTACATCAATGCCCAAGATGGAGGCGCAGGTCATCTTGGGGAATGACGCGTGTGGAGGATATGTCCTTCCGAATCTTGTGAAAGGCGAAGAATGCCTAGAACAATACAAGGAGACAGGCAAAGAGTTGAACGCCTGTGGGGACGAGAAGGAAATCGCACCGGTGGCGATCCCCGTTTGTGCTGTGACACCGAGACAACGCGAAGAACCAGGAGGTTGTGGATCTGATGGGGCTGAGGAGACGACTGACAGCCTGGGAACGGATCACCTCTTCGTAGGACCCGGAGAACGAGTGGAGGGCGAAAGTAGCCCGAATGGTGAGTTGCAGGTGACCCTCACCAGTTCTCCAGGGGTAAACCGCACTCGTCTCGGAGAGTTACAACAGGAGGAGTGCCCCGAACTGGTTAGTAAGGCCGAAGGAGGACGTGTGGGTCCTGAAAAGGCTTACTTTCCATTTATCTATATTATATATGCCATGCTATCTATGATGAGGGAACGATGGACACTAGGAGCGACCGTGGGAACGGTGAATAAATATGTCCAGAAGTTCAAAGAACGTCTCACTAGAGCGAGGGAACTGGCTAGGAAACTCCTGAAGAAGGCGCAACGTAAGATGTCGGAGTGGTACGACAGGAGAGCTGCGCAGAGGGATTTTCAGGCCGGATCCAAAGTAATGGTTGTGCTGCCAGGTAAAGGTAGAGTGACCAAGTCGCGGTTCAAGAGACCATACCGAGTGCTACGACGGTTGGGTCCAGGGTCGTACGAGATTGGGAAGCCGGATGGACCCCGAAAGAAACAGGTGTGTCCCGCAGACCGCATGAAGCCTTTCTTCAATGTGGAAGGAAGAGCCGCCAAGCAGGACGGAACGGATACCCTAGAAACCCAGCGGACGACGGGTCTGAGTGTACCGAGGGACCGAGAACTCCCGGAGGAGGAAAGTAAGTGGTCCAGGGCGGACGGCACCAGTCTCACCCGCACTGAGAGTCCGACAAGGATCGAGGTCAAGCACATCAAGGGAAAGGACGACGTAGTAGCGGATGTCCTATCCCGCATGCACTAACCAGACATGACTCTTATTTTAAGGGGAGGGGTATGTGACGGTGTTCCCCCCCTTATAATTCTCCCACGCCTGCAGTAAGAGTCATGTCTACTTTTCCCAAGCGTTCTCTACGTTGCAGGCTACAATTTGATTTATGGGAGAGAGTGAAGTGTTCTCGGAGAGCCGAGAAATTTGTGAAATAGTAATATTTTGGCCTGTGGTATAGGCCCTTTAGGGAGCCAAGATGGCGCTTGCCTCCCTAATCTCCCGCCAAAACCGTGTGACGTCAGTGGCACCGGATTGGTCACCGACAGCAATGTGGCACCGGGAGCCAATGAAAACCTCCCGTGGCGAAAGTGACATCACGAAGGAAGGGGGTCCAGGCCGCGCGCCACTCTGGCGCAAGGAGTCAGACACGACACGTCATAGAGGTCGGACGTGCGACGGTTGGTCCTGTCAGTTGGACAGTTGTTTCCCGCTCCCGTGGATTTACGCGTCACCTGAAGTCCGCCAGTCCTCTGAGAAGTCTTCCCTAGTTCATGTGTTGAACCAGAAGAGGGAATTGATGGTTATTTGAGCAACAAGTGCTCCAGTCAGGTGCTGTGCAAGAAGCAGTGAAGCCGTGCAGTGACACATGTGGCAGTTCACCAGTTCGTGACAGCGTAGTGGCTGACAGAGCCACTGGGTAGCTGAGGAAGAGAGGACTATTTGGGGAAACCGGACGACTGTAGCTGAGATGTAGGCGACAGCCGTTGCTGGGAGAAGACGACGGCCAGGACACCGACTCCAACCTTCAAGAAGTCAAGAAGGAGGACGGACCTGCAGTGAGGAGGCACGGAGACGACGCGCTCAACGGTGGGACGACGAGAGGCTCTGGTAGGACACGACGACGTGTAGTGTGGGGGCGTTCCCGACACGAGGACCAGGAGCTACATCTCGACTCTCATCGGAGGATAGGGTGAAGTAGGTGTTTCTAGTTCCCTCCCCATTCCCCTTTAGTTAGCTATATTATTCGGCTATATTATCTAGCCTGAGGATTTTATATGTCGTGAGCAAGTCTCACCCATGTCATGGTAAAGCACCAGTGTGCTAGACAGTACTATCAAGAGTACTTGTAATATTCATGTTGATTATTGGTGTGTACAGGCACCAGGAACAAGCGATAAATTTACTGTGTTGTGTATATCTTTCTATAGATTTTGATATGAACATATAGTGGTAAATTATATATAATATTATGCCAGTATTTGAAAGTTAGGCTGTGTGCCCAGAAATCATTTATTTTCCATGTATTGATATTTGATGTATCTACATTATATATGCTATGTTTATGCAGTGATGAGTCATTTGTGAGTACGGTGAATTATTGCGTTATCGCCCACGAGAGAAAGTACTGAAAACTCCAGTGTTAATATTTCATAATATATTGTTGGATGAATAACAGTGTAAGACCATTACAGTGAGTCATGGTAGCATTGATTTGTAGAAAAGACTGTTTGAGCCTGAGTACAGTGTAACCAAGTGATACGTGCTATTGTAGCCAATATCGTGTGTGCGAGTTCATAGTAATATTGGAGAATTTAAAGAAACAGCGCGCGTGAATCTAGAAAACAAGCAAAGAGCTTCCGCGCAGGGGCCAGGCGATCAGCTGTTCTTGACACTTGATGAGGAGGGGGAGGTGTTACCCCCAAGTGATCGCAGACTATTCGTGGGAATTACCGGCCGCGTCAGGATCAGTGATTTATTTGTTATTGTTTGGCCTTGTGACATCTTTCATACATTTTAAGTAAAATACAAAATTACCTTTGTGTTTTTATCATTCCCTCCATTGATCTTGTGGCTACATTATACTGAAAGCATTGAGTGATAACAATAAGTACCTGCCTGATTCCTGATCTTTTGAGTGTGACCTTGCCAAGTCTACCACTAATTCCACCAGTCCACTGATGGTGTTACTGGCCACCTAAAACACCAGTTGGCGACCTTGTGGTTAACCGTAGAGCCCGATTGTTGGGGAGGGCACACGACAGTCAAGTGAACGAGTCGTGTTCTCACTCTTTCTTAATAAGAGGCCGTTAAGATTGACTGGGAGACTCTCCTGGCGTGCAGTGGCGCCGTGAGGATCGAGTGAAGACCCGCAGGGCTACGGTGAGTGACCTTGAGCATAACTATTGCTCACCCCAGAGTAAGGGTAGAGAGGTGAAACCCCAACAACAGGTAGAGAGAATGGTAGAATTCCCGAGTTTACACCAGTCCATTCTACAGCACCTACAATTATTCAAAGCAAATTATAATAATAATGATATATGCTCTCCCTTCCTGTAAACATAACATGAAAGATAACTAAGGTCTTCAAAACACACACACACACACACACCAGCGGAGTGCCACAGGGCTCAGTACTTAAACCCATCCTGTTTCTAATATATGTGAACGATCTTCCAGAGGGTATAGACTCATTCCTCTCGATGTTTGCTGATGATGCAAAAATTACGAGAAGAATCAAGACGGAAGAAGATAGACAGAGACTATAGGATGACCTGGATAAACTGGAGGAATGGTCTAGAAAATGGCTGCTAAAGTTCAACTCGGGAAAGTGTAAGGTGATGAAATTAGGCGAAGGGAGCTGGAGGCTGAACACAAGGTATCATCTGGGAGGGGAAATCCTGCAAGAGTCAAATAGAGAGAAGGATCTGGGGGTTGATATCACACCGAACCTGTCCCCAGAGGCCCACATAAAAAGAATATCATCAGCGGCATATGCTAGACTGGCCAACATAAGAACTGCCTTCAGAAACTTGTGTAAGGAATCTTTCAGAACCCTGTATACCACTTATGTAAGACCAATCCTGGAGTATGCAGCTCCAGCCTGGAGTCCATACCTAGTTAAACACAACACATAGTTAGAGAAGATTCAGCGGTATGCCACCAGGCTCGTCCCGGAACTGAGAGGATTGAGCTACGAGGAAAGGCTAAAGGAGCTGAACCTCACATCCCTGGAAAACAGAAGAGTAAGGCAAGACATGATAACCACCTACAAAATTCTCAGGGGAATTGACAGGGCGAACAAAGACAAACTCTTCAGCACGGGTGGGACACGAACAAGGGGAGACACGTGGAAACTTAGTACCCAGATGAGCCACAGAGACGTTAGAAAGAATTTTTTCAGTGTCAGAGTAGTTAACAAATGGAATGCACTATTAAGTGATGTGGTGGAGGCTGACTCCATACACAGTTTCAAATGTAGATATGATAGAGCCCAGTAGGCTCAGGAATCTGTACACCAGTTGATTGACAGTTGAGAGGCGGAACCAAAGAGCCAAAACTCAACCCCCGCAAGAACAATTAGGGGAGTACACACACACACACACACACACACACACACACACACACACACACACACACACACACACACACACACACACACACACAGACTTAAACAGGTTGCAGAGATGGTCAGGGAAATGGCTAATGGAGTTTAACACCAGTAAATGTAAAGCTATGGAAATGGGATCAGGTGATAGGAGACCAAAGGGACAGTACACAATGAAGGGGAACAGCCTACCTGTAACGATTCGAGAAAGAGACCTGGGAGTGGATGTGACACCTAATCTAACTCCTGAGGCACATATAAATAGGATAACAACAGCAGCGTACTCTACACTGGCGAAACTTAGAACTTCATTCAGAAACCTAAATGAGGAGGCTTTTAGGGCGCTTTACACTGCCTACGTGAGACCCGTCATAGAGTATGCTGCGCCATCATGGAGCCCCCACCTGAAGAAACACATAAAGAAACAGGAGAAGGTTCAGAGGTTTGCAACGAGGCTTTTCCCAGAGTTACGAGGGATGGGATGTGAAGAGCGTCTGCAGGAGCTGAACCTTACGACACTAGAGAAAAGAAGGGAGAGAGGAGATATGATTGGGACATATAAAATACTCAGGGAATTGACAAAGTGGAAATAGATGAAATGTTCACACGTAATAATAACAGAACGAGGGAACATGGGTGGAAACTGGAAACTCAGATGAGTCACAGAGATGTTAGGAAGTTTTCTTTTAGCGTGAGAGTAGTGGAAAAATGGAATGCACTTGGGGAACAGGTTGTGGAAGCAAATACTATTCATACTTTTAAAACTAGGTATGATAGGGAAATGGGACAGGAGTCATTGCTGTAAACAACCGATAGCTGGAAAGGCGGGATCCAAGAGTCAATGCTCGATCCTGCAAGCACAAATAGGTGAGTACAAATACACACACACACACATACACACACACACACACACACACACATACACACACACACACACACACACACACACACACACACACACACACACACACACACACACACACACACACACACACACACACACATACACATACACACACACATACACACATACACACATACACACATACACACATACACACACACACACACACACACACACACACACACACACACACACACACACACACACACACACACACACACACACACACACACACACCCACACACACACACACACACACATACACACATACACACACACACACACACATACACACACACACACACACACACGGTTGGCTGGCTGAGTTCAGCTCAGCCAGCCGCGTGGGAGGGTCGCTGGGGTCGCGCGCTACAATAAACGCCAATATTTTTGGGTTAATTAAGGCTACAGTGACAGATAACATATCTAGGGGTATCTCAAAGCGTATAACCGCCGCGAATAGGAAAGAAAAAAATACAGTGCTATCACTAGAACTTTGTGTTAAACAGTGAATTCACCAGACAGGCAACGTGGGAGGGCCCACGAGGCTTTGTTTACATATTGGGTCAAGTGATCAGTGGTACAGTGACTTGGTGAACTGTAACACAACAGACACACCGATACAGTGACTGACTCCAGAGATTTGTGTTAGATAGAGAAGAACCGCCATCATTAATCTACTGAATCACCACGTGGGAGACGACGACGAAGCAATTCGTTATCCAGCATCGTAATTAATCACCTGGTTGTGTGAGCGGGAGGCTGACAGGTAGGTACCCCTCTCTGGTCAATTCTTCAGATGTACAGAGGCAAAATATTACCAAATTCTTGTTCAGTATATCAGATACATTTAAAATATCAAAGTGGCTCATTTTGGGTAGAGGTTGACATTTTACGGGACCCCCGTAACACACGCATGCACACACACATGCAAGCAAGCACACACGCATGCACGCACACGTACGTTTGCAAGCACACACGCACGCACACGCAAAAACAAACTCGCACACACACTCACACTCACATACGTCCAGTCAGGCTAGAAGGGATTAACACCTTTCGTGGAAAGGGGATAAAACCTCACTCATAATCCACCCCCTCTCTTACCCCTTCTCTTACCCCTTCTCTTACCCCCTTCCTTACCTGCCGTAATCTGCAGACAACACCTCACCTCCTCTTAACTCCAATCCCATGCGCACACACGCACACACACACACACGTCCTCTCTGTTCTCTCTCTCTCTCTCTCTCTCTCTCTCTCTCTCTCTCTCTCTCTCTCTCTCTCTCTCTCTCTCTCTCTCTCTCTCTCTCTCTCTCTCTCTCTCTCTCTCTCTCTCTCTCTCTCTCTCTCTCTCTCTCTCTCTCTCGCTCTCTCTCTCACTCTCTCTCTCTTTCTCTCTCTCACTCTCTTGCTCTCTCTCTCTTATTCTCTCTCTCTTGTTCTCTCTCTCTTGCTCTCTCTTGCTCTCTTGCTCTCTCTGTCTCGTGCTCTCTCTCTTTACAAGGGACAAAATGGCAAAAGGACGCAACAGGGACGTAGAAAACAGCCAGAGTGACCAAACGAAGGAAATATTAACCCAAGTTCTGGAGGAATTCAGGAGGGAGATGCATGAAATGAGGATTACAATTAACAACCTGCAAAGTGAGCTGGCATCAGCAAGGGAGGAGATCAAATCCCTCACAGAGAAAAATAAAGAGACCGAGCATCAGATTATCATCCAAAGGGAAGGTGGGAATGTTACATTGGAAGGAAATGCCTCTGGACCTGAAACATTTGCGGAAAGACTGAAAAAGAGCTCAGAAGTAATGGACACAGTGAGGGAGGTAGCGATGCAAGCAGCTACGTCACTGGAAGCAGCAAGGTGTACCACTTAGCTGCTGGAGAGAAAAAGATCAGTGGTAGTTGTAGGCATCAAAGAATAGGACGGATCCAACAGGCAAGAATGGAATAGCAAGGATAGAGAGGCAGTACATGGGCTACTGAAGGGGTTACAGATGGAAGGGGCTGAACAAAACATTGAGAAGGTTTTCAGGTTGGAAACAAGGACAGAAACCGATTTGTAAAGGTGGTGTTTACAAACGAAACCACGAAGGAGGATATTCTCGAAAGGAAAAGTCGTCTGCAGCATGTGGAGGGATACAAAAAAGTATTCCTGCAGAGGGACAGGACGAAGGAAGAGAGAGCCAGGGCTGCAGAGGCAAGGAGGAAGCGCAGGGAGAGAGGAGCAAACCAGGAAATCACAGCCCCCAACACAACAGTCCCAGAGACAAGAGGGGAACCCACGACCAGCATCCCAGCAACACCAGAGGGGAGGGCAATACCACTACCCCCCTCTGCATAGAAACCCTCCCTTCCCCTCACCCTACCTGCCCCCACCCAACCCTCTCTCCCCCCCACCCCATTCTGACCCTGCACCCCTTCCCCATTCCCATCATTCCCCCCACCCACCTTTCCCCCCCCCCCCTGCCCCCCCCCTCCCCCTTCATCCCATACCCTCCCTATCTCTCCTTCCCCCTCACCCCGTATCCTCCATGTTCCCCCTATCTCCTTAACCCACACCCTACCTGTCCCCCTTCCCTTAACCCCCCCACCCCCCAAAAAAAAAATCCTCTGAGACCCTACAAGCCACCTCACAGATCTTCTCACCCACGGAACAGCTTCCCACACCAGCAGAATGCTTGCCAAGAAAGGGACAAGAAAATGAACAGAAGAAAGTGAGCTTCAAGGCGATGTACACTAACATAGACAGGATTACAAATAAAACAAGTGAACTCGGAGAATGAGCAATAGAAGAAAACCCAGACATAATAGCACTCACAAAATCAAAGCTAAAGAAAATCATAACAAATGCAGTGTTTCCACAGGGCTACTATGTAGTGAGGAAAGAGAGAGAAGGGAGAGGAGGAGATGGTGTAGCTTTGCTAATAAGAGAGAGAAGGTTGGAGTTTCGAAGAGATGGTAATTCAGAACTGTGAAGGTTTCAGTGACTACATATCAGGCACCATAGCAACTGGAGGACAGAAAATTATAGTAGTAGTCATATATAACCTCCCACCGAATGACAGAAGACCCAGAGAGGAATATGATAGAAACAACTTGGCCACCATCAATATAATAGAGAGAGTAGCTTCTGTGGCTAGCAGGAACGGATCCAGACTACTAATCATGGGAGACTTCAACCATAGGAAGATAGATTGGGGGAACAGAGACCCACATGGAGGCCCAGACACATGGAGAGCTAAGCTGCTGGATGTGGCAACAAGAAACTTTCTAAATCAACACGTCAAGGGACCGACAAGAATGAGAGGAGGGGATGAACCAGCCTTGCTTGATCTGATATTTACCCTAAATGAGTCGGATATAAGGGAAGTTAAGTTGGAAGCCCCCTTGGGAATGGGTGATCATAGTGTATTGAGTTTTGAGTACCTGGTTGAGCTAGGAATTATCACCCCCAAAAAAGAACTGGGAAACAAAGGGCTGGCGTACCGAAAGGGAAACTATGAGGAGATGAATAAATTCCTATGGGATATACATTGGGACACAGAACTCGGAACCAAGTCCGTACAAGACATGATGGACTATGTCACCCAAAAATGTCAGGAGGCTGTAAGCAGGTTTGTCCCAGCCCGACAGGAAAAAACAGAGAAGCAAAGGAAGAATCCGTGGTTTAATAGGGAATGCATGAAAGCAAAGGAGCTGAACAAAAGTGCATGAAGGAACTTCCGTAATAACAACCCCAGAAAGTAGAGAGAGATACCAGAGAACCAGGAACGAGGATGTTAGTGTGAGAAGAGCAGCTGAGATAAGGTATGAAAATGATATAGCTAATTATGCCAAGACCGAACCAAAGCTACTACACAGTCACATCAGGAGGAAGATAACAGTGAAGGAACAGGTGATGAAACTTAGGGTGGGCGAGGACAGGTACACAGAGAATGACAAAGAGGTGTGTGAAGAACTCAACAAAAGGGTCCAGGAGGTCTTTACAATAGAACAGGGAGATGTCGCGGCGCTAGGAGAGGTGGCAGCAAACCAGGTGACCTTGGATAGGTTCGAAATTACAAGAGATGAGGTCAAGAAGCACCTATTGGAGCTGGATGTGAGAAAAGCTGTTTTGCCGGACGGAATCTCACCTCGGGTATTGAAAGAGTGTGCAGGAGCAATTTGCTTGCCACTCTCCATAGTGTACAGTAGGTCACTGGAAACGGGAGACCTACCAGAAATATGGACGACTGCTAATGTAGTACCAATATACAAAAAGGGTGACAGACAAGAGGCACTGAACTACAGGCCAGTGTCCTTGACTTGTATACCATGCAAGGTGATGGAGAAGATCGTGAGAAAAATCCTGGTAACACATCTGGAGAGAAGTTACTTCGTGACAAATCGCCAACATGGGTTCAGGGAGGGTAAATCTTGCCTTACAGGCTTGATAGAATTCTACGATCAGGTGACAAAGATTAAGCAAGAAAGAGAGGGCTGGGCGGACTGCATTTTCTTGGATTGTCGGAAAGCCTTTGACACAGTACCGCATAAGAGGCTGGCATATAAGCTGGAGAGACAGGCAGGTGTAGCTGGTAAGGTGCTCCAGTGGATAATGGAGTATCTAAGCAATAGGAAGCAGAGAGTTACGGTGAGGGGTGAGACCTCCGATTGGCGTGAAGTCACCAGTGGAGTCCCACAGGGCTCTGTACTCGGTCCAATCTTGTTTCTGATATATGTAAATGATCTCCCAGAGGTTATCGATTCATTTCTCTCAATGTTTGCAGACGATGCTAAAATTATGAGAAGGATTAAAACAGAAGAGGACTGTTTGAGACTTCAAGAAGACCTAGACACGCTGAAGGAATGATCGAACAAATGGTTGTTAGAGTTTAACCCAACCAAATGTAATGTAATGAAGATAGGTGTAGGGAGCAGGAGGCCAGATACAAGGTATCATCTGGGAGAGGAAATTCTTCAGGAGTCAGAGAAGGAAAAAGACTTGGGGGTTGATATCACGCCAGACCTGTCTCCTGCAGCACATATCAAGCGGATAACATCAGCGGCATATGCGAGGCTGGCCAACATACGAATGGCATTCAGAAACTTGTGTAAAGAATCATTCAGAACTTTGTATACCACATATGTCAGGCCAATCCTGGAGTATGCAGCCCCAGCATGGAGTTCATATCTAGTCAAGGATAAGACTAAACTGAAAAAGGTTCAAAGGTTTGCCACCAGACTAGTACCCGAACTGAGAGGTATGAGCTACGAGGAGAGACTACGGGAATTAAACCTCACTTCGCTGGAAGACAGAAGAGCTAGAGGGGACATGATCACCACATTCAAGATTCTGAAAGGAATTGATAGGGTAGATAAAGACAGTCTATTTAACACAAGGGGAACACGCACAAGGGGACACAGGTGGAAAGTGAGTGCCCAAATGAGCCACAGAGATATTAGAAAGAACTTTTTTAGTGTCAGAGTGGTTGACAAATGGAATGCATTAGGAAGTGATGTGGTGGAGGCTGACTCCATACACAGTTTCAAGTGTAGATATGATGGAGCCCGATAGGCTCAGGAATCTGTACACCTGTTGATTAACGGTTGAGAGGCGGGACCAAAGAGACAGAGCTCAACCCCCACAAACACAACTAGGTGAATACAACTAGGTGAGTACACACACACACACACACACACACACACACACACACACACACACACACACACACACACACACACATAAATGGTAAATCATATTATCGAGCTATTCACAATGACTATATACACTCCGACCAATGTTTTTCACATAGACTAAGAGATAACACTTAATTGTGGTGGGTACTTACCACAGTTAGCTGCACTTCTTCCTCTTTCGAGTTGTAGGATGGAATAGGTGAAATTCAATCCATAGGCGTAGGCTGTGTTGCTTATGCAGACATTTTATGCTGATGCAGACAATGCAGACATTTTCAGTGCGTTTACCTCCGATGAATGGACAGGGTGGTGCGGCAGCTACATTTCGGCTGCGTGGAGTGTCCTTCCCCTGTACCCACCCTCCTATTAAAGCATAACAGAAACTGCATATGCAAAAATCTACAGATTTAGTGAAGTAAAACCCATCAATTGCTAAGTCACTAGGGGAAAGCCATTCAAGAGACCAACCCCCAAATGTGTCTAGTTTCATCTGCTCACATCGTAATCGTTCCAGGCTGCGAAATGTTTTGGTGCGAAAGGCGTCCATGATGGTCGAACACTTGAAATTGTGGTAAAGGCCAGGGCTCACCTCGGGTATTTATTCTTGAGAAAGGGGTGACACATTTCGGTACATATTCATTGAGAGATCTATGTATTAGCTTTAAGGTAAAATCTAGCTAGTTTTAAGCTGCGATGGTGGGAAAGATGAATTAGTTAGCTTCGCACGGTATTGAAAAAAACCCTGATCTGATCTGTCCAGTACGGATTAAATTTACATACTCTAAACGTTGCCAGGGAGTGTAGTTTATCGGAGATAAATACGTTATATACAGCTCTACCTTTGACTAATTTCTATAGTGAACGAGATGGAAAGGAATATACCAATCTCCTTTGCTTAACTTTAGAAAATTGATGCATGGTGCAAAGTCGATATAAAACAGTAGATGAATTGATGTCATAATCTGCATTTTTTGACATTATAGTATTACACGCTATCTTACTGCTAGAAAGGTCTGTAATCTGCGTTTATTAATAATCTCCTTTTTTATTAAATAAATAGTATTCAAACTTAGCTTCAGAGTGTGGTTAATCAATAACTGGAAACTATCCCGTGAGCACGCGCACTACACACGCGCCGAGGGGGAATAAAAGGGAGCCGATCCGCTTTAATTCATCACTGACTGCTCAACTCACCTGGGCGTTTCATCTATATCACGTTGAGAAAAAAAAATGAACTTCGCAACCAAATTGAACTCTGTAGAAATTCATCATGGGTACATGACAGATGAGGAGTTTAACAATCGAGAGTGCTGCATTGTCTACTCTGTAAATTTTATATCATGCTCCCCCTACGGCATGTTGCAGGACATTGCAGATAAGTATCCTCACGCCACCGCTTATTCCAGAACGCAATTGTATAATCTAAAGAGATGCATCAGAGAAGACCGACCAACACCGGGAACCATTCACATCAGCAGAGGCAGTCAAGGACCAAGCATAGTAGCCTTGGCAACTCAGTATGGATTAGGGAAGCCTATTGAGAGGAATGATATTGCTCAAGCCATTACCGATAAATCTAAAGACTACTCTATGGTTAAAGGCTTGCGGGATACGACAGAAAACCGCATGCTATACTTTGCGAAATCTTTAGAAGAACTCATATTGTATATTGAAGATACTGAGGAGATCAAGAAAGTTATTCTCCCTTGGGGTGTAGGTATGTCAGGTCGGTGTGAAGAGGCAGAGTGGGAAAGTACTTACCACCCCATTATTCAAAATATGCAGGGAGTTTTAAACTTTATAACGTCAAAGTGATTTTAGTCCGCCCCAGGGAATTAGGGGCGAAACGAAGCAGAAACCCACTAACCTTCGTACGAGCGTATAAAGAGCTGACCGCTCTCCGACTCATTCCTCCACTCTACTCATCAGTTAAGATGATATCGACTGTGGCTGGCAGCCTTTCATCTTTTTCGGAGTACTTCTACTCCGACTGCATCATCTACGATATGGATGCCACTAGCATGATGATGAGTGGGGTGGTTGAAGAATTATGGACCCAATATCCCTATGCTTGTATTCATCGGAGCAAGCTACCCTACAAAAATCGTGCAGAGAGAAGAGATCGCGGCGTACCTGGAGACATTGTCTATGGAGAAATCCCCCCAATTCAACAATCGAATTGGTGATGATCCTCATCTCCCTCATCTCATCGGATTAATAATACATCATACTGGAGGGAAATCTTCTAAACCACTAAACATGTCGATGAAGAAAATCAAGACATTATATGCTGCCGACCCACACTACTACAGCGAACTACAGTTGGATACAGAGGAAATGCGACGCTACTGGTCTACAAAATCTCTGCATAAGGCCCTTGCAGTCATCTTAACAAGAGAAGAAGAATATAAAATTAATCGCATAATTTTCCATTTTGGACTTGGGATGCGCTGCGGTCAGTATTGGAATAGTTACGAACGTGAAGTGTGGAGACTGAAATATCTACCCATAATGAAGAAGTTGGAGAAACATTACCAGCGACGCGGGCTAAAATTTGTGATGGTTGACTCCGTAAGAAATGTGATCCCTGCGATGTTGCCTACACACGGTGTGCTGACACATAAGTTAAGTGAAGGAGTAGCCTCCGCCTGTCGTCGGATGAAGAAGAACATGAAAGCGGCTGTGGTCAAAGCAGAAGGAGAAACTACAACTACAACACCCCTAGCAGACACATACCTATAATAGATCTCTCAGGGGATATCGAACTCATTGATTTCATAGCAGAGTAGAAATGTGGATGAATATATACGATTTACATTAATAATTTTATTATTATTATTATTATTATTATTATTTGTACCATTTTTTCCATTGCTTGTAATTAATAAATATAAAATAATAATAATATATATACTCTGTGTTTATCTTTCCGCTTTTAACAAAAAAACTAAGGATGACTGCGTTAACTATTTACAGAGGTAATAGAGGATGGAAAAGGCTAAATGGTAACTCTATACTGTATATAATCTTTACATCAACAAACTCCCGTTTAATAACTGACAAGATGTGTTCTAGATATATGCTTCATAAGCTATCCTGTCTTAAAGACTGTAAAGTAGAAGGTGATTATCTGGCATCGGCGGAGTTCCGTCCTGGCGATTGTATAGTGTATGACATTCCTTCAATTCAAGCCCAATCAGGAGGAATATCTTGTGAGATCTGGCAAAGGTATCCTTATACACGACTACAGCGAGCGATTCAACCATTAAGTAACTATGTGATGGCTGGTGATCGCATCAAAATAGGAGGAGCAGTCTTTTCTCATTCTCCCTCTTCTCATTCTTTCGATCATCGGTTGTTTACAGCAGTGACTCCTGTCCCATTTCCCTATCATACCTGGTTTTAAAATTATGAATAGTATTTGCTTCCACAACCTGTTCCTGAAGTGCATTCCATTTTCCCACTACTCTCACGCTAAAAGAAAACTTCCTAACATCTCTGTGACTCATCTGAGTTTCAAGCTTCCATCCATGTCCCCTCGTTCTGTTAGTATTCCGTGTGAACATTTCGTCTATGTCCACTCTGTCAATCCCTCTGAGTATCTTATACGTTCCTATCATGTCCCCCCTCTCCCTTCTTCTTTCTAGTGTCGTAAGGCACAGTTCCCTCAGGCGCTCCTCATACCCCATCCCTCGTAGCTCTGGGACGAGTCTCGTTGCAAACCTCTGAACCTTTTCCAGTTTCATTATATGCTTCTTCAGATGGGGACTCCTTGATGAGGCGGCATACTCTAAGACTGGCCTTACGTAGGCAGTGTAAAGCGCCCTAAATGCCTCCTTACTTAGGTTTCTGAATGATGTTCTAACTTTTGCCAGTGTAGAGTATGCTGCTGTCGTTATCCTATTTATATGTGCCTCAGGAGATAGATTAGGTGTTACGTCCACCCCCAGGTCTCTTTCACGCGTCGTTACAGGTAGGCTGTTCCCCTTCATTGTGTACTGTCCCTTTGGTCTCCTATCTCCTAGTCCCATTTCCATAACTTTACATTTGCTTGTGTTGAATTCTAGTAGCCATTTCTCTGACCATCTCTGCAACCTGTTCAGGTCCTCTTGGAGGATCCTGCAATCCTCATCTGTCACAACTCTTCTCATCAACTTTGCGTCATCCGCAAACATCGACATGTAGGAGTCTACGCCTGTAAACATGTCGTTAACATATACAAGAAATAGAATTGGTCCCAGCACCGATCCTTGTGGTACTCAACTTGTTACTGTTCGCCAGTCCGACTTCTCGCCCCTTAGCGTAACTCTTTGCCTCCTTCCTGTTAGGTAGTTCCTTATCCATGCTAGGACCTTTCCCCCCACCCCCGCCTGCCTCTCGAGCTTGAACAGCAGTCTCATGTGCACACACACTCTCATGTGTGTGTGTGTGTGTGTGTGTGTGTGTGTGTGTGTACTCACCTAATTGTACTCACCTAATTGTGCTTGCGGGGGTTGAGCTTTGTCTCTTTGGTCCCGCCTCTCAACTGTCAATCAACTGGTGTACAGATTCCTGAGCCTACTGGGCTCTACCATACCTACATTTGAAACTGTGAGAAACTGTGTGTGTGTGTGTGTGTGTGTGTGTGTGTGTGTGTGTGTGTGTGTGTGTGTGTGTGTGTGTGCATGTGTGTGCTCACCAATTTGTACTCAACTATTTGTGCTTGCAGGATCAAGCATTGACTCTTGGATCCCGCCTTTCTAGCTATCGGTTGTTTACAGCAATGACTCCAGTCCCGTTTCCCTATCATATATAGTTTTAAAATTATGAATAGAATTTGCTTCCACAACCTGTTCCTTAAGTGCATTCCATTTTTCCACGACTCTCACGCTAAAAGAATTTTTCCTAATATCTCTGTGACTCATCTGAGTTTCCAGCATCCACCCATGTCCCCTCGTTCTGTTACTATTACGTGTGAACATTTCATATATTTCCACTTTTTCAATTCACCTGAGTATTTTATATGTTCTTATCATATCCCCTCTCTCCCTTCTTTTTTCTAGTGTCGTAAGGTTCAGTTCCTTCAGGCGCTCTTCACATCCTGTCCCTCGTAGTTACTTAACCTATTATAGGTATAGGTTAGGTAAGGTCGGTGTTTTCTACGAAGCTTTTCAAGGGAAACTATTATGTTAAGTATGTCACCTATGCACATATTTAATAAGTCAATATTGACTTATTAAATTTGCGAGAACGGGTTGCATACCATTACTCTCTGGCGCCTTACTGTGAGCGAAAAGGTTGGTGTATGTGTGTGTGTGTACTCACCTATTTGTGCTTGCGGGGGTTGAGCTTTGGCTCTTTGGTCCCGCCTCTCAACTGTCAATTAACTGGTGTACAGATTCCTGAGCCTATTGAGCTCTATCATATATACATTTAAAACTGTGTATGGAGTCAGCCTCCACCACATCACTTCCTAATGCATTCCATCCATTAACTACTCTGACACTGAAAAAGTTCCTTCTAACGTCTCTGTGGCTCATGTGGGCACTCAGTTTCCAACTGTGTCCCCTTGTTCACGTCCCGCCAGTGTTGAATAGTTTATTTATGTTTACCCGGTCGATTCCTCTGAGGATTTTGTTGGTTGTGATCATGTCTCCCCTTACTCTTCTGTCTTCCAGTGTCGTAAGGTGCATTTTCCGCAGCCTTTCCTCGTAACTCATGCCTCTTAGTTTTTGGACTAGTCTAGTGGCATACCTTTGGACTTTTCCAGCTTCGTCTTGTGCTTGACAAGGTACAGGCTCCATGCTGGGGCCGCATACTCCAGGATTGGTCTTACATATGTGGTGTACAAGATTCTGAATGATTCCTTACACAGGTTCCTGAACGCTGTTCTGATGTTAGCCAACCTTGCATATGCCGCAGACGTTATTCTTTTTATGTGGGCTTCAGAAGACAGGTTTGGTGTGATATCAACTCCTAGATCTTTCTCTCTGTTCGTTTCATTAAGTACTTCATCTCCTATTCTGTATCCTGTGTCTGGCCTTCTCTTTCCACTGCCTAGTTTCATTACTTTGCATTTACTCGGGTTGAACTTCAACAGCCATTTGTTGGACCATTCACTCAGTCTGTCTAGGTCATCTTGTAGCCTCCTACTATCGTCCTCAGTTTCAATTCTCCTCATAATTTTTGCATCATCGGCAAACATTGAGAGAAACGATTCTATACCCTCTGGGAGATCATTTACATATATCAGAAACAGTATAGGTCCAAGGACTGACCCCTGCGTGACTTCACTCATAACGTCTCGCCAATCTGAGACCTCACCACTCACACTGACTCATTGTATCCTGTTGCTTAGGTACTTCTGTATCCAACGGAGTACCTTCCCTTTCACTCCAGCCTGCATCTCCAGCTTTTTCACTAGCCTCTTGTGTGGCACTGTATCAAAGGCTTTCTGACAATCCAAAAATATGCAGTCTGCCCACCTTTCTCTTTCTTGCCTTATTTTTGTTGCCTGGTCGTAGAATTCAAGTAACCCTATAAGGCAGGACCTGCCATCCCTGAATCCATGTTGATGCTGTGTTACAAAGTTCTTTCGCTCCAGGTGCTCCACTAGCTTTCTTCGCACAATCTTCTCCATCAGCTTGCATGGTATGCAGGTTAGGGACACTGGCCTGTAATTCAGTGCCTCCTGTCTATCCCCTTTCTTGTATATCGGGGACTACGTTAACTGCTTTCCAAATTTCTGGCAGTTCCCCTGTTGCCAGTGATTTGTTATACACTATGGAGAGTGGGAGGCACAGTTCTTCTGCTCCTTCCTTTAGTATCCAAGGGGAGATTCCATCTGGGCCTATAGCCTTTGTCACATCCAACTCTAGTAAACACTTCCTTACTTCCCCGCTGGTAATCTCAAACTCTTCCAGTGGTTCCTGGTTAGCTATTCCCTCTCTTATCTCTGGGATTTCTCCTTGTTCTAAGGTGAAGACCTCTTGGAATTTCTTATTCAGTTCCTCACACACTTCCTTGTCGCTTATAGTGAATCCTTCTGCCCCTATCCTTAATTTCATAACCTGTTCCTTTACTCTTGTTTTTCTCCTGATGTGGCTATGCAGCAATTTAGGCTGAGTCCTTTACCTTGCTTGCGATGTCATTTTCGTATTGCCTTTCTGCCTCTCTTCTCATCCTGACATATTCATTCCTGGCATTCTGGTATCTTTCTCTGCTCTCCAGGGTGTCCTGTTATTCCTATAGTTTCTCCATGCCCGTTTACTTTGCTGCTTAGCTAGCCTACATCTCTGATTAAACCATGGGTTTCCCATCTTCATTTCACTGTTTTCCTTTGGGCTGGGACAAACTTGTTTGCTGCGTCCTTGCATTTTTGCGTGATGTAGTCCATCATATCTTGGGCCGTCTTTCCCTGAGCTCTGTTTCCCATGCTATATCTGTTAGGAATTTTCTTATCTCCTCATAGTTTTATTTTTGGTATGCTAACCTTGTGGTTTCGGTATCCCTCCTCGAGTTCAATAACCCTTCTTCAATCAGGTATTCAAACACCAATACACTGTGGTCGTTCATTCCTACTGGGTCCTCAAAACCGATTTCTCTTATGTCAGAATCGTTCAGGGTGAAGACCAGGTCGAGTCTCGCTGGTTCGTCATTTCCTCTCATCCTTGTGGGTTCTCTGACATGCTGGGTTAAGAAGTTTCTAGTCACCACCTCCAGTAGTTTGGCTCTCCACGTATCCTCGCCTCCATGCGGTTCCTTGTTCTTCCAATCAATCCTTCTGTGATTGAAGTCCCCCATGACGAGCAGGTGGGATCTATTTCTACAGGCAGCAGAGGCTGCCCTCTCAATTATAGTGTTAACTGCCATGTTGTTTTCGTACTCTTGCCTGGGTCTTCTGTCATTTGGTGGAGGGTTATATATGACTGCTACTACTATCCTTGGTCCTCCCATTGTCATGGTGCCTGCTATGTAGTCTCCAAAACCCCTCACAGCTCGGGATAGCCATCTCCTTAAAATTCCATTCCTTTCTCATGAGTAGGGCCACTCCGCCTCCTCCCCTACCTTCCCTCTCTTTCCTTATTACTGTGTACTCCTGGGGAAACACGGCATTGGTTATGATTCCAGAGAGTTTTGTTTCAAAGAGTCCGATTACATCTGGGTTCACTTCTTGTGCTCTTGCCTTGCTTGTGATCCCATCTATGTTCGAGTACATTGCCCTGAAACTGACTCTCTTCTGCTTCTCCTCTGGGGGGGACCTGTGGGGTCTGGGGTGAGCAGGAGCTGGGAGGATCTGGTACGGGGAGACTAGTGGAGGAGGAAGGGCTTGGGGGGGTGGGGGGGAGGGGGAGGGTAGGGGGAGTGGGTGAGAGGGGGAGGGTTGGGAGGTGGGTGAGAGGGCAAGGGTTGGAGGGGGTGAAAGGGGGAGGATTGAGGGTGGTGAGAGGAGGAGTTTGGGGGGATGGGGAGAAGGGGGGGTTTTGGGGGGGCAGTAAAAGGGGGAGGGCTTGGGGGGCATGGGGGGAAAAGGAAGGCTGAGGTGGGTGAGGAAGAGGGGAGGGTTTTGGGGAGTGGTGGAGAGGGGAAGGCTTAGGTGGGGTGGGGGAGAGTGGGGGGCTTAGGGGGGCAGGGGAGAACGGAGGGCTTGTGGGTGGCAGAGATGGGAGGGCATGTGGGAGAAGGGAGGGCATGGGGGATGGGGGAGAAGGGAGGTCCTGGGGGGAGGGGGGAGTGGGAGGAGGGGGGGAGTGGGAGGAGAGGTGTGGGTGGGGGGAGGGTGCCTTAGATGGGTACTTAGTGGGGGCTGACAGGGGTTGGGGCAGGTAGGGTGTCTGTTGGGTAGAATGTGGGGGTGGTGCCGCACTCCCTGTGGCTAGTGCACTATTTGAGGAGGGTTCCCCACTCCATCTGGGGAATCCACTCCTGAGTATTTTATATGTTCTTATCATATCCCCTCTCTCCCTTCTTTTTTCTAGTGTCGTAAGGTTCAGTTCCTTCAGGCGCTCTTCACATCCTGTCCCTCGTAGTTACTTAACCTATTATAGGTATAGGTTAGGTAAGGTCGGTGTTTTCTACGAAGCTTTTCAAGGGAAACTATTATGTTAAGTATGTCACCTATGCACATATTTAATAAGTCAATATTGACTTATTAAATTGCGAGAACGGGTTGCATACCATTACTCTCTGGCGCCTTACTGTGAGCGAAAAGGTTGGTGTATGTGTGTGTGTGTACTCACCTATTTGTGCTTGCGGGGGTTGAGCTTTGGCTCTTTGGTCCCGCCTCTCAACTGTCAATTAACTGGTGTACAGATTCCTGAGCCTATTGAGCTCTATCATATATACATTTAAAACTGTGTATGGAGTCAGCCTCCACCACATCACTTCCTAATGCATTCCATCCATTAACTACTCTGACACTGAAAAAGTTCCTTCTAACGTCTCTGTGGCTCATGTGGGCACTCAGTTTCCAACTGTGTCCCCTTGTTCACGTCCCGCCAGTGTTGAATAGTTTATTTATGTTACCCGGTCGATTCCTCTGAGGATTTTGTTGGTTGTGATCATGTCTCCCCTTACTCTTCTGTCTTCCAGTGTCGTAAGGTGCATTTTCCGCAGCCTTTCCTCGTAACTCATGCCTCTTAGTTTTTGGACTAGTCTAGTGGCATACCTTTGGACTTTTTCCAGCTTCGTCTTGTGCTTGACAAGGTACAGGCTCCATGCTGGGGCCGCATACTCCAGGATTGGTCTTACATATGTGGTGTACAAGATTCTGAATGATTCCTTACACAGGTTCCTGAACGCTGTTCTGATGTTAGCCAACCTTGCATATGCCGCAGGACGTTATTCTTTTTATGTGGGCTCAGAAGACAGGTTTGGTGTGGATATCAACTCCTAGATCTTTCTCTCTGTTCGTTTCATTAAGTACTTCATCTCCTATTCTGTATCCGGTGTCTGGCCTTCTCTTTCCACTGCCTAGTTTCATTACTTTGCATTACTCGGGTGAACTTCAACAGCCATTTGTTGGACCATTCACTCAGTCTGTCTAGGTCATCTTGTAGCCTCCTACTATCGTCCTCAGTTTCAATTCTCCTCATAATTTTTGCATCATCGGCAAACATTGAGAGAAACGATTCTATACCCTCTGGGAGATCATTTACATATATCAGAAACAGTATAGGTCCAAGGACTGACCCCTGCGTGACTTCACTCATAACGTCTCGCCAATCTGAGACCTCACCACTCACACTGACTCATTGTATCCTGTTGCTTAGGTACTTCCTGTATCCAACGGAGTACCTTCCCTTTCACTCCAGCCTGCATCTCCAGCTTTTTCACTAGCCTCTTGTGTGGCACTGTATCAAAGGCTTTCTGACAATCCAAAAATATGCAGTCTGCCCACCTTTCTCTTTCTTGCCTTATTTTTGTTGCCTGGTCGTAGAATTCAAGTAACCCTATAAGGCAGGACCTGCCATCCCTGAATCCATGTTGATGCTGTGTTACAAAGTTCTTTCGCTCCAGGTGCTCCACTAGCTTTCTTCGCACAATCTTCTCCATCAGCTTGCATGGTATGCAGGTTAGGGACACTGGCCTGTAATTCAGTGCCTCCTGTCTATCCCCTTTCTTGTATATCGGGACTACGTTAACTTGCTTTCCAAATTTCTGGCAGTTCCCCTGTTGCCAGTGATTTGTTATACACTATGGAGAGTGGGAGGCACAGTTCTTCTGCTCCTTCCTTTAGTATCCAAGGGGAGATTCCATCTGGGCCTATAGCCTTTGTCACATCCAACTCTAGTAAACACTTCCTTACTTCCCCGCTGGTAATCTCAACTCTTCCAGTGGTTCCTGGTTAGCTATTCCCTCTCTTATCTCTGGGATTTCTCCTTGTTCTAAGGTGAAGACCTCTTGGAATTTCTTATTCAGTTCCTCACACACTTCCTTGTCGCTTATAGTGAATCCTTCTGCCCCTATCCTTAATTTCATAACCTGTTCCTTTACTCTTGTTTTTCTCCTGATGTGGCTATGCAGCAATTTAGGCTGAGTCTTTACCTTGCTTGCGATGTCATTTTCGTATTGCCTTTCTGCCTCTCTTCTCATCCTGACATATTCATTCCTGGCATTCTGGTATCTTTCTCTGCTCTCCAGGGTGTTCCTGTTATTCCTATAGTTTCTCCATGGCCCGTTTACTTTGCTGCTTAGCTAGCCTACATCTCTGATTAAACCATGGGTTTCCCATCTTCATTTCACTGTTTTCCTTTTGGGCTGGGACAAACTTGTTTGCTGCGTCCTTGCATTTTTGCGTGATGTAGTCCATCATATCTTGGGCCGTCTTTCCCTGAGCTCTGTTTCCCATGCTATATCTGTTAGGAATTTTCTTATCTCCTCATAGTTTTATTTTGGTATGCTAACCTTGTGGTTTCGGTATCCCTCCTCGAGTTCAATAACCCTTCTTCAATCAGGTATTCAAACACCAATACACTGTGGTCGTTCATTCCTACTGGGTCCTCAAAACCGATTTCTCTTATGTCAGAATCGTTCAGGGTGAAGACCAGGTCGAGTCTCGCGGGTTCGTCATTTCCTCTCATCCTTGTGGGTTCTCTGACATGCTGGGTTAAGAAGGTTTCTAGTCACCACCTCCAGTAGTTTGGCTCTCCACGTATCCTCGCCTCCATGCGGTCCTTGTTCTTCCAATCAATCCTTCTGTGATTGAAGTCCCCCATGACGAGCAGGTGGGATCTATTTCTACAGGCAGCAGAGGCTGCCCTCTCAATTATAGTGTTAACTGCCATGTTGTTTTCGTACTCTTGCCTGGGTCTTCTGTCATTTGGTGGAGGGTTATATATGACTGCTACTACTATCCTTGGTCCTCCCATTGTCATGGTGCCTGCTATGTAGTCTCCAAAACCCCTCACAGCTCGGGATAGCCATCTCCTTAAAATTCCATTCCTTTCTCATGAGTAGGGCCACTCCGCCTCCTCCCCTACCTTCCCTCTCTTTCCTTATTACTGTGTACTCCTGGGGAAACACGGCATTGGTTATGATTCCAGAGAGTTTTGTTTCAAAGAGTCCGATTACATCTGGGTTCACTTCTTGTGCTCTTGCCTTGCTTGTGATCCCATCTATGTTCGAGTACATTGCCCTGAAACTGACTCTCTTCTGCTTCTCCTCTGGGGGGGACCTGTGGGGTCTGGGGTGAGCAGGAGCTGGGAGGATCTGGTACGGGGAGACTAGTGGAGGAGGAAGGGCTTGGGGGGGTGGGGGGGAGGGGGAGGGTAGGGGGAGTGGGTGAGAGGGGGAGGGTTGGGAGGTGGGTGAGAGGGCAAGGGTTGGAGGGGGTGAAAGGGGGAGGATTGAGGGTGGTGAGAGGAGGAGGTTTGGGGGGATGGGGAGAAGGGGGGGTTTGGGGGGGCAGTAAAAGGGGGAGGGCTTGGGGGGCATGGGGGGAAAAGGAAGGCTGAGGTGGGTGAGGAAGAGGGGAGGGTTTTGGGGAGTGGTGGAGAGGGGAAGGCTTAGGTGGGGTGGGGGAGAGTGGGGGGCTTAGGGGGGCAGGGGAGAACGGAGGGCTTGTGGGTGGCAGAGATGGGAGGGCATGTGGGAGAAGGGGGGCATGGGGGATGGGGGAGAAGGGAGGTCCTGGGGGGAGGGGGGAGTGGGAGGAGGGGGGGAGTGGGAGGAGAGGTGTGGGTGGGGGGAGGGTGCCTTAGATGGGTACTTAGTGGGGGCTGACAGGGGTTGGGGCAGGTAGGGTGTCTGTTGGGTAGAATGTGGGGGTGGTGCCGCACTCCCTGTGGCTAGTGCACTATTTGAGGAGGGTTCCCCACTCCATCTGGGGAATCCACTCCTGAGTATTTTATATGTTCTTATCATATCCCCTCTCTCCCTTCTTTTTTCTAGTGTCGTAAGGTTCAGTTCCTTCAGGCGCTCTTCACATCCTGTCCCTCGTAGTTACTTAACCTATTATAGGTATAGGTTAGGTAAGGTCGGTGTTTTCTACGAAGCTTTTCAAGGGAAACTATTATGTTAAGTATGTCACCTATGCACATATTTAATAAGTCAATATTGACTTATTAAATTTGCGAGAACGGGTTGCATACCATTACTCTCTGGCGCCTTACTGTGAGCGAAAAGGTTGGTGTATGTGTGTGTGTGTACTCACCTATTTGTGCTTGCGGGTTGAGCTTTGGCTCTTTGGTCCCGCCTCTCAACTGTCAATTAACTGGTGTACAGATTCCTGAGCCTATTGAGCTCTATCATATATACATTTAAAACTGTGTATGGAGTCAGCCTCCACCACATCACTTCCTAATGCATTCCATCCATTAACTACTCTGACACTGAAAAAGTTCCTTCTAACGTCTCTGTGGCTCATGTGGGCACTCAGTTTCCAACTGTGTCCCCTTGTTCACGTCCGCCAGTGTTGAATAGTTTATTTATGTTTACCCGGTCGATTCCTCTGAGGATTTTGTTGGTTGTGATCATGTCTCCCCTTACTCTTCTGTCTTCCAGTGTCGTAAGGTGCATTTTCCGCAGCCTTTCCTCGTAACTCATGCCTCTTAGTTTTTGGACTAGTCTAGTGGCATACCTTTGGACTTTTTCCAGCTTCGTCTTGTGCTTGACAAGGTACAGGCTCCATGCTGGGGCCGCATACTCCAGGATTGGTCTTACATATGTGGTGTACAAGATTCTG
>NC_091162.1:46543046-46551646 GCF_040958095.1 Procambarus clarkii | reverse complement strand
ATATATATGAATGAAAACTCACACCCCAGAAGTGACTCGAACCCATACTCCCAGAAGCAACGCAACTGGTAACTACAGGGCGCCTTAATCCGCTTGACCATCACGGCCGTCAAAAGGAAGTGATAGCCGAGGCTATTTGAGCCACTTCCCCGACGGCAACTCGGATGGTAATCTTGGGCATAGCATTTCACCAAATCACCTCATTCTTTGGGGCACACGTGAGGAACACAAATGCGAACAAGCCTGAATGGTCCCCAGGACTATATGCGAATGAAAACTCACACCCCAGAAGTGACTCGAACCCATACTCCCAGAAGCAACGCAACTGGTAACTACAGGGCGCCTTAATCCGCTTGACCATCACGGCCGTCAAAAGGAAGTGATAGCCGAGGCTATTTGAGCCACTTCCCGACGGCAACTCGGATGGTAATCTTGGGCATAGCATTTCACCAAATCACCTCATTCTTTGGGGCACACGTGAGGAACACAAATGCGAACAAGCCTGAATGGTCCCCAGGACTATATGCGAATGAAAACTCACACCCCAGAAGTGACTCGAACCCATACTCCCAGAAGCAACGCAACTGGTAACTACAGGGCGCCTTAATCCGCTTGACCATCACGGCCGTCAAAAGGAAGTGATAGCCGAGGCTATTTGAGCCACTTCCCCGACGGCAACTCGGATGGTAATCTTGGGCATAGCATTTCACCAAATCACCTCATTCTTTGGGGCACACGTGAGGAACACAAATGCGAACAAGCCTGAATGGTCCCCAGGACTATATGCGAATGAAAACTCACACCCCAGAAGTGACTCGAACCCATACTCCCAGAAGCAACGCAACTGGTAACTACAGGGCGCCTTAATCCGCTTGACCATCACGGCCGTCAAAAGGAAGTGATAGCCGAGGCTATTTGAGCCACTTCCCCGACGGCAACTCGGATGGTAATCTTGGGCATAGCATTTCACCAAATCACCTCATTCTTTGGGGCACACGTGAGGAACACAAATGCGAACAAGCCTGAATGGTCCCCAGGACTATATGCGAATGAAAACTCACACCCCAGAAGTGACTCGAACCCATACTCCCAGAAGCAACGCAACTGGTAACTACAGGGCGCCTTAATCCGCTTGACCATCACGGCCGTCAAAAGGAAGTGATAGCCGAGGCTATTTGAGCCACTTCCCCGACGGCAACTCGGATGGTAATCTTGGGCATAGCATTTCACCAAATCACCTCATTCTTTGGGGCACACGTGAGGAACACAAATGCGAACAAGCCTGAATGGTCCCCAGGACTATATGCGAATGAAAACTCACACCCCAGAAGTGACTCGAACCCATACTCCCAGAAGCAACGCAACTGGTAACTACAGGGCGCCTTAATCCGCTTGACCATCACGGCCGTCAAAAGGAAGTGATAGCCGAGGCTATTTGAGCCACTTCCCCGACGGCAACTCGGATGGTAATCTTGGGCATAGCATTTCACCAAATCACCTCATTCTTTGGGGCACACGTGAGGAACACAAATGCGAACAAGCCTGAATGGTCCCCAGGACTATATGCGAATGAAAACTCACACCCCAGAAGTGACTCGAACCCATACTCCCAGAAGCAACGCAACTGGTAACTACAGGGCGCCTTAATCCGCTTGACCATCACGGCCGTCAAAAGGAAGTGATAGCCGAGGCTATTTGAGCCACTTCCCCGACGGCAACTCGGATGGTAATCTTGGGCATAGCATTTCACCAAATCACCTCATTCTTTGGGGCACACGTGAGGAACACAAATGCGAACAAGCCTGAATGGTCCCCAGGACTATATGCGAATGAAAACTCACACCCCAGAAGTGACTCGAACCCATACTCCCAGAAGCAACGCAACTGGTAACTACAGGGCGCCTTAATCCGCTTGACCATCACGGCCGTCAAAAGGAAGTGATAGCCGAGGCTATTTGAGCCACTTCCCCGACGGCAACTCGGATGGTAATCTTGGGCATAGCATTTCACCAAATCACCTCATTCTTTGGGGCACACGTGAGGAACACAAATGCGAACAAGCCTGAATGGTCCCCAGGACTATATGCGAATGAAAACTCACACCCCAGAAGTGACTCGAACCCATACTCCCAGAAGCAACGCAACTGGTAACTACAGGGCGCCTTAATCCGCTTGACCATCACGGCCGTCAAAGGAAGTGATAGCCGAGGCTATTTGAGCCACTTCCCCGACGGCAACTCGGATGGTAATCTTGGGCATAGCATTTCACCAAATCACCTCATTCTTTGGGGCACACGTGAGGAACACAAATGCGAACAAGCCTGAATGGTCCCCAGGACTATATGCGAATGAAAACTCACACCCCAGAAGTGACTCGAACCCATACTCCCAGAAGCAACGCAACTGGTAACTACAGGGCGCCTTAATCCGCTTGACCATCACGGCCGTCAAAAGGAAGTGATAGCCGAGGCTATTTGAGCCACTTCCCCGACGGCAACTCGGATGGTAATCTTGGGCATAGCATTTCACCAAATCACCTCATTCTTTGGGGCACACGTGAGGAACACAAATGCGAACAAGCCTGAATGGTCCCCAGGACTATATGCGAATGAAAACTCACACCCCAGAAGTGACTCGAACCCATACTCCCAGAAGCAACGCAACTGGTAACTACAGGGCGCCTTAATCCGCTTGACCATCACGGCCGTCAAAAGGAAGTGATAGCCGAGGCTATTTGAGCCACTTCCCCGACGGCAACTCGGATGGTAATCTTGGGCATAGCATTTCACCAAATCACCTCATTCTTTGGGGCACACGTGAGGAACACAAATGCGAACAAGCCTGAATGGTCCCCAGGACTATGTGCGAATGAAAACTCACACCCAGAAGTGACTCGAACCCATACTCCCAGAAGCAACGCAACTGGTAACTACAGGGCGCCTTAATCCGCTTGACCATCACGGCCGTCAAAGGAAGTGATAGCCGAGGCTATTTGAGCCACTTCCCCGACGGCAACTCGGATGGTAATCTTGGGCATAGCATTTCACCAAATCACCTCATTCTTTGGGGCACACGTGAGGAACACAAATGCGAACAAGCCTGAATGGTCCCCAGGACTATATGCGAATGAAAACTCACACCCCAGAAGTGACTCGAACCCATACTCCCAAGCAACGCAACTGGTAACTACAGGGCGCCTTAATCCGCTTGACCATCACGGCCGTCAAAAGGAAGTGATAGCCGAGGCTATTTGAGCCACTTCCCCGACGGCAACTCGGATGGTAATCTTGGGCATAGCATTTCACCAAATCACCTCATTCTTTGGGGCACACGTGAGGAACACAAATGCGAACAAGCCTGAATGGTCCCCAGGACTATATGCGAATGAAAACTCACACCCCAGAAGTGACTCGAACCCATACTCCCAGAAGCAACGCAACTGGTAACTACAGGGCGCCTTAATCCGCTTGACCATCACGGCCGTCAAAAGGAAGTGATAGCCGAGGCTATTTGAGCCACTTCCCCGACGGCAACTCGGATGGTAATCTTGGGCATAGCATTTCACCAAATCACCTCATTCTTTGGGGCACACGTGAGGAACACAAATGCGAACAAGCCTGAATGGTCCCCAGGACTATATGCGAATGAAAACTCACACCCCAGAAGTGACTCGAACCCATACTCCCAGAAGCAACGCAACTGGTAACTACAGGGCGCCTTAATCCGCTTGACCATCACGGCCGTCAAAAGGAAGTGATAGCCGAGGCTATTTGAGCCACTTCCCCGACGGCAACTCGGATGGTAATCTTGGGCATAGCATTTCACCAAATCACCTCATTCTTTGGGGCACACGTGAGGAACACAAATGCGAACAAGCCTGAATGGTCCCCAGGACTATATGCGAATGAAAACTCACACCCCAGAAGTGACTCGAACCCATACTCCCAGAAGCAACGCAACTGGTAACTACAGGGCGCCTTAATCCGCTTGACCATCACGGCCGTCAAAAGGAAGTGATAGCCGAGGCTATTTGAGCCACTTCCCCGACGGCAACTCGGATGGTAATCTTGGGCATAGCATTTCACCAAATCACCTCATTCTTTGGGGCACACGTGAGGAACACAAATGCGAACAAGCCTGAATGGTCCCCAGGACTATATGCGAATGAAAACTCACACCCCAGAATGACTCGAACCCATACTCCCAGAAGCAACGCAACTGGTAACTACAGGGCGCCTTAATCCGCTTGACCATCACGGCCGTCAAAAGGAAGTGATAGCCGAGGCTATTTGAGCCACTTCCCCGACGGCAACTCGGATGGTAATCTTGGGCATAGCATTTCACCAAATCACCTCATTCTTTGGGGCACACGTGAGGAACACAAATGCGAACAAGCCTGAATGGTCCCAGGACTATATGCGAATGAAAACTCACACCCCAGAAGTGACTCGAACCCATACTCCCAGAAGCAACGCAACTGGTAACTACAGGGCGCCTTAATCCGCTTGACCATCACGGCCGTCAAAAGGAAGTGATAGCCGAGGCTATTTGAGCCACTTCCCCGACGGCAACTCGGATGGTAATCTTGGGCATAGCATTTCACCAAATCACCTCATTCTTTGGGGCACACGTGAGGAACATAAATGCGAACAAGCCTGAATGGTCCCCAGGACTATATGCGAATGAAAACTCACACCCCAGAAGTGACTCGAACCCATACTCCCAGAAGCAACGCAACTGGTAACTACAGGGCGCCTTAATCCGCTTGACCATCACGGCCGTCAAAATATATATATATATATATATATATATATATATATTATATATATATATATAAAATATAAATATATATATATATATATATATATATATATATATATATATATATACTATATATATATATATATATATATATATTATATATATATATATATATATATATATATATAATATATATATATATATATATATATATATATATATATATATATATATATATATACTATATATATATATATATATATATATATATATATATATATATATATATATATAGTATATATATATATGTCGTACCTAGTAGCCAGAACGCACTTCTCGGCCTACTATGCAAGGCCCGATTTGCCTAATAAGCTAAGTTTTCCTAAATTAATATATTTTCTTTAATTTTTTTCTTATGAAATGATAAAGCTACCCATTTCATTACGTATGAGGTAAATTTTTTTCTTGGAGTTAAAATTAATGTAGATATATGACCGAACCTAACCAACCCTACCTAACCTAACCTAACCTATCTTTATAGGTTAGGTTAGGTTAGGCAGCCGAAAAAGTTAGGTTAGGTTAGGTTAGGTAGGTTAGGTAGTCGAAAAACAATAAATTCATGAAAACTTGGCTTGTTAGGCAAATCGGGCCTTGCATAATAGGCATAGAAGTGCGTTCTGGCTACTAGGTACGACATATATATATATATATATATATATATATATATATATATGTCGTACCTAGTAGCCAGAACTCACTTTTCAGCCTACTATGCAAGGCCTGATTTGCCTAATAAGCCAAGTTTTCATGAATTAATTGTTTTTCGACTACCTAACCTACCTAACCTAACCTAACCTAACTTTTTTTGGCTACCTAACCGAACCTAACCTATAAAGATAGGTTAGGTTAGGTTAGGTAGGGTTGGTTAGGTTCGGTCATATATCTACGTTAATTTTAACTCAAATAATTTTTTTTTTCCTCATACATAATGAAATGGGTAGCTTTATCTTTTCATAAGAAAAAAATTAGAGAAAATATATTAATTCAGGAAAACTTGGCTTACTAGGCAAATCGGGCCTTGCATAGTAGGCTGAGAAGTGCGTTCTGGCTACTAGGTACGACATATATATATATATATATATATATATATATATATATTATAATTATATATATATATATATAGTAGGGAGTACCACCTCTGGCTGGAAGAAGGGGGACCCATAGCCTCGGAGGAAACCACACATAACGCATTGGAGGGAATGTAGGTCCCCTCCAATACAGTTTCTGTGTGCTTTTCTCCTACCACCCCCTTCCCATTTTTTTTCTTTTTTTTCCTTTATTGTGTATTTAAAGGTTACAAAACATACAAGACAAATGCCTAAAGGTTATGGATCTCTTGAAGCTCCTCCGCTTCTGGACAAGAACCGAGGACGCAGCAAGCATTTCCCCTCTGGATCGCCACACTGAGACGCTGAAATAAAAAACTGGAAGCCCTTGGGTCTCTGGTGACGTCAATGAGCTTGGAACCCAATTCCTTGAGAAATCCCAAGGCACTCTTGCCCCAGGAGCCATGCGTCTCAGACGCTATGGGAACAAAGAGGTATTGACCTTCCAGTCGCCTGTACTTGAGTGATTTTGCTGTTTCCCTGTGGTTGGCTGCCCCACCTGCTTGATCAGCTCCGAAGTGTACATAGGTGTCAGCCAGGGTGGATACACATGTGTAGTCCCACACCAACTGTCTACCCTCCTTCCATGGGTATATGGTGATGCCATCAGGGCGAAGTGCGGGGAAATCCAGGTTTTGGACCCCTAGGACCCCTAACCATATATAGTATATATATATATAGTATATATATATATATATATATATATATATAATAGTTTATAGCATATATATATATATATATATATATAGTATATATAGTATATATATATATAGTATATATATATATATATATATATATATATAGTATAGTATATACTATATATTATTGTATATATATATAGTATATATACTATATATATATTGTTATATATATATAGTATATATATATATATATTATATATATATATATATATATATATATATATATATATATATATATATATATTATATTATATATATAAATGTGTGTCTACGCTACCCACCCACCCAATGTATACCCACATATTGTGTAGTGGGTGTATACCCACACTTTGTATAGAGGTGGTATATGTATTACCACTCACCTGAGTAGTAAGTGCCACGGCCAGCTGATCACCCCCCCAGCCTCCAACCGGCCCCCACCCTCCAGTCTCCACCCGCCGTCCACCTTCCCGCCCAGCGCCCGCCCAGCGCCAGCCCAGCGCACGCCCATGTCGCAGCTCCCAACAGATAGCCAGGCTTCTCCAAGCCAAGATGAGCCATCAAACAGGGGTAGACAAGGTAGATGTCAGACGTGTGACCGGGTATGCTATATCCGGTTGAGTGACGATAATGTACGCATTCATTACCACAACGGAGCCAGGTGTTTGGGTTCTGGGCGCCCTCCCAGGGAGAACACCAATCAACAGCCCACACCGCCCGTAAGGCAAAACACCTCCCAGACCTTCATTCCCACAGAAAATTTATTAGAAGCTATCAAAGCAACATCGGCCAGAACATTGCAACACATCCTAAAGCAGCCCGCCCCCATGCAGCAGCCAAATTATCTGCCCTCCTGAGAAAGGTCAACGACTCTCCTGGAACGACCCAAGCATGGCACAACCTCCTAATGTTTGGCAACATATGTCTAGCCACCCCTGCAAGGAGAGACAAAACCTTAGCTGCCTCAGTCATCAAAGCTATAAATGATTTTCCCAGGGAGGACAACCAGGTGCGCCTTCCCACTCGCGCGAGAAACACCCACGGCAGGAAGAGCAACAGTGGCATATCCGAGACATCAAAATCAGAACATCAGTCACCAAGAAAATAGAAGAAGGAAACACTATTGGCGCAATACGAGTCATCACCAGTGAGGACTCAATTGCCGACAGAGATGCCGCAACAGCTCAAGCCCTAAGGGAGAAACACCCACCCAGGGCTCCTTGTGAGGACGACATTGTACAAGTGGGGGCTACCGGAGCAGAACCTCTCTGGGGGCTGAATCTGTGGTCCATAAAGCAGCCATGTCCTTCCCTACATGATCAGCAGGTGGGTTCACAGGACTAAAACCCAACCACCTCAAGCAAATGCTCAACCCTGCACTGGGTGACATTGCAAAGAACCTCTTGGTGGAACTAACCAGATTCACCAACACATGTCTAGCTGGCAACATACCAGCGTCCATAAGACCTATCTTTTTTGGAGCATCTCTCTGTGCCTCTAAAGAAAAAGGATGGAGGGATCAGGCCAATAGCTGTGGGCAATTCTCTCGCGGCGTCTCGTCGCAAAGCAGCTGCAAGAACAGTTAGTGATGCAGCGGCCAACATGCTGAAGCCAAAACAGCTCGGGTTTGGCATTCCACAAGGGGTGTGAGGCGGCAACCCATGCAGCTCGAGCCTTCATCGCCAACATCACAGACGAAAAGGCCCTTATCAAGCTAGATTTCAAAAATTGCCTTCAATTTGGTGCGGAGGGGATGCTGTACTCCGTGCGGTTCATAGTCATTTCCCTTCCCTCTACCCTTTTGTACATTCATGCTACAGTATGGATCTTAAGCTACTTTTTGGCGAACATGAAATTGACTCGCGAGAAGGCGTCCAACAGGGTGACCCCCTCGCTCGTCTCCTTTTCTGCTTAGTCATCAAACAAGTCAGAGAGGTCCTGTCCAGCGAGCTTAACATCTGGGTTCTTGGATGATGGTACCCTAGCTGGTTCC
>NC_091162.1:46535546-46538046 GCF_040958095.1 Procambarus clarkii | reverse complement strand
CACCACCGCTTTCACGTGTGCTGTAGTGGAGGTAGGTACTGGCCAGTGTGGCAAGCGCAACGTGTAGTCCCAGACCACTTGCTTACCATCCTTCCAATGTAGCAAGGTGACCCCATCAGGGCGCTTCTGAGGGTCGTTAGGTCTGGATAAGTGTGGGTTCTCTTGTGCCGGGCAGCGGGCTGTGGCGAGGCTCCTCTTGATGATGTCGTTGACTTCTTCATGTCTTGCAATTTTACCCTGTGATTTACGACATACCAGACCATGACGACCATATTGGTCTGCCATCGCAGTTCCGCAGAGGCACCTATGTTCGGTGAGGATGGGGGCGGCAAGGCGAAGGGCAACTCCAATGCGGAGAGCGTCATGACTGAGGCGAGTTCCCAGGGCTGCATTGGGTACAGCAAATAAAAAATCCCCGGCGTGGGGGTGCTGTTACGCTAGGAGGCGGGCTTTGTTTTCAGCATCAGCGTTGTCAATCATTGCTGTGACAGTCTTTTCCATTATGGGCTATCCCAGTGGGCCTGCTTGTGGTCTTTTGGGACTTGTGTCGGGGTTGAGGGTGTGCAATGGTGTCCCATTGTCTGGCTGCTTCGATGAACGTTTGATCATGAGTTCCCGCTGTCTCTCTCATACGCTCTGGTAGGATCTGCCCTACCAATTCGTTGGCTGCTGTACATGAGGATAAGAATGCTGGAAGTGCTACCTCAGTTGCCTTGTCGTATGCCTATCCCTCCAAATCTCACTGGTAGTGTTGCTTGGTCCCACTGACTGTCATCTAAATCTAGGTTGAGCGCCTTCCTGAATATTGACCTGAGGAGCTCATTCATATTGATTTAGAAGTGGGTTGCCAAAAGTTGTGCACACCTTAAGAAGTATGTTAGCCTGGGCAAGGTAAGGCACTTTGTGAGAAGGTAGAGGGCATCGTGGGAGTCCAAGTCCCCAATTCTCTCTTCCATCCTCTTTAGGTCTCTAAACTTTTCGTCAAGGACTGCAGCAATGGCATTGTGGCCCAGAGGTGCTCCGAGTAGTGTGCTGTCGGTAGGTTTAACGACTGAGGCTTCTGGTAGAACTGATTTCACTGCTCTAATGATTACTTAACTAGGATGCAATAATTTCGCACTTGGAGGGGCTAAAAACGAGACCAATGGACTCCCCCCGTGTCTTCACCAGCTGTAAGTCTTCCAGCAGGGAATCTTGTGTGCCTGCCAGAGTGCCATCATCCAGGAACCAGATGTTGAGCTCGCTGGGACAGTCTGGTTGTAATTTCTCGAACCGCTATGCAAAAGAGGAACGGTGCAAGTGAGTCACCCTGTTGAATTCCCTCTGCTGAGGTGACTTCATGTTTGCCAAACAGGAGGGTTGAGTCTTTGCTGTAGCCTGCTGACACAAACGGGAGAATGCTTGGGCAATGTTCCTGGACTGCAGTGAGGATTGCTTCCCTTTTGACGAGTTGAAAGCGTTTTTAAAATCTAATTTTACTACTGCCTGGTCTTCAGTAAGAGAGCTAATGTAGGCTCGTGCAGCATGAGCCGCTGCTTCACAGCCTTGGGGGACTCCAAACCCCAGCTGGTTGGGTTGCAGCATGGTGGCTGCTTCCGTTCGGATACCTTCTGACAGCAGCCCTTGCAAACTAGGCGGCGAAGGGTATTACCAACGGCAATGGGTCTGATTCCTCCCCCTTCTTTTTGAGGGCACATAGGGATATATATAATATATATATATATATATATATATATATATATATATATATATATATATATATAATCTATATATATATATCTATATATATTAGTATATTTTGGTAGCAGTCTTTCCTGTAGACATATATTATTAAATATGACCGAAAAAGTAAGATTAATAATTCTAACACGAATTTTCTCAATCATTCATACATTTCTTTTCACTGTTGGAGGTAATTCAAAAATCAATTCTCCAAAATTCATTTTTATTTCTAGTCTGACGCGACACTTGAGCGCGTTTCGTAAAACTTATTACATTTTCAAAGACTTTAGTAAACACATACACAACTGAATAGAACTTACACATCTCCGATTTTGTTTATATCTACATTTGAGTGAGGTGGATGGGGTGAGGTGGTATTTAATAAGGTATTAATTTCATCAACACAAGCCAAAACATGAAACAATGGGTATTGAATAGAAGTGATTGTAAAAAGCCTATTGGTCCATATTTCTTGATGCTTCTATATTGGAGCGGAGTCTTGAGGTGGGTAGAATATAGTTGTGCATTAATTGGCTGTTGATTGCTGGTGTTGACGTCTTGATGTGTAATGCCTCGCAAACGTCAAGCCGCCTGCTATCGCTGTATCTATCGATGATTTCTGTGTTGTTTACTAGGATTTCTCTGGCGATGGTTTGGTTGTGGGAAGAGATTATATGTTCCCTGTTGCTTATGCATCGTTAAAAGCCTAGAAAGAGATGTTGTTGTCTTGCATATATACTGGGTTTTTTGGAGCTTACAGTCCCCAAGAGGGCATTTG
>NC_091162.1:46518046-46530546 GCF_040958095.1 Procambarus clarkii | reverse complement strand
GTTCTCTCTCTCTCTCTCTCTCTCTCTCTCTCTCTCTCTCTCTCTCTCTCTCTCTCTCTCTCTCTCTCTCTCTCTCTCTCTCTCTCTCTCTCTCTCTCTCTCTCGCTCTCTCTCTCTCTCTCGCTCTCTCTCACTCTCTCTCTCTCTCGCTCTCTCTCACTCTCTCTCTCTTTCTCACTCTCTCTCTCTTTCTCTCTCTCACTCTCTTGCTCTCTCTCTCTTATTCTCTCTCTCTTGTTCTCTCTCTCTTGCTCTCTCTTGCTCTCTTGCTCTCTCTGTCTCGTGTTCTCTCTCTTGACAAGGGACAAAATGGCAGGAGGACGCAACAGGGCCATAGAAAACAGCCAGAGTCACCAAACGAATTATTAACCCAAGTTCTGGAGGAATTCAGGAGGGAGATGCATGAAATGAGGATTACAATTAACAACCTGCAAAGTGAGCTGGCATCAGCAAGGAGGAGATCAAATCCCTCACAGAGAAAAATAAAGAGACCGAGCATCAGATTATCATCCAAAGGAAGGTGGGAATGTTACATTGGAAGGAAATGCCTCTGGACCTGAAACATTTGCGGAAAGACTGAAAAAGAGCTCAGAAGTAATGGACACAGTGAGGGAGGTAGCGATGCAAGCAGCTACGTCACTGGAAGCAGCAAGGTGTACCACTTAGCTGCTGGAGAGAAAAAGATCAGTGGTAGTTGTAGGCATCAAAGAATAGGACGGATCCAACAGGCAAGAATGGAATAGCAAGGATAGAGAGGCAGTACATGGGCTACTGAAGGGGTTACAGATGAAGGGGCTGAACAAAACATTGAGAAGGTTTTCAGGTTGGAAACAAGGACAGAAACCGATTTGTAAAGGTGGTGTTTACAAACGAAACCACGAAGGAGGATATTCTCGAAAGGAAAAGTCGTCTGCAGCATGTGGAGGGATACAAAAAAGTATTCCTGCAGAGGGACAGGACGAAGGAAGAGAGCCAGGGCTGCAGAGGCAAGGAGGAAGCGCAGGGAGAGAGGAGCAAACCAGGAAATCACAGCCCCCAACACAACAGTCCCAGAGACAAGAGGGGAACCCACGACCAGCATCCCAGCAACACCAGAGGGGAGGGCAATACCACTACCCCCCTCTGCATAGAAACCCTCCCTTCCCCTCACCCTACCTGCCCCCACCCAACCCTCTCTCCCCCCCACCCCATTCTGACCCTGCACCCCTTCCCATCATTCTTCCCCCACCCACCTTTCCCCCCCCCCCTGCCCCCTCCCCCTTCATCCCATACCCTCCCTATCTCTCCTTCCCCCTCACCCCGTATCCTCCATGTTCCCCCTATCTCCTTAACCCACACCCTACCTGTCCCCCTTCCCTTAACCCCCCCCCCCAAAAAAAAAAATCCTCTGAGACCCTACAAGCCACCTCACAGATCTTCTCACCCACGGAACAGCTTCCCACACCAGCAGAATGCTTGCCAAGAAAGGGACAAGAAAATGAACAGAAGAAAGTGAGCTTCAAGGCGATGTACACTAACATAGACAGGATTACAAATCAAACAAGTGAACTCGGAGAATGGGCAATAGAAGAAAACCCAGACATAATAGCACTCACAAAATCAAAGCTAAAGAAAATCATAACAAATGCAGTGTTTCCACAGGGCTACTATGTAGTGAGGAAAGAGAGAGAAGGGAGAGGAGGAGATGGTGTAGCTTTGCTAATAAGAGAGAGAAGGTTGGAGTTTCGAAGAGATGGTAATTCAGAACTGTGAAGGTTTCAGTGACTACATATCAGGCACCATAGCAACTGGAGGACAGAAAATTATAGTAGTAGTCATATATAACCTCCCACCGAATGACAGAAGACCCAGAGAGGAATATGATAGAAACAACTTGGCCACCATCAATATAATAGAGAGAGTAGCTTCTGTGGCTAGCAGGAACGGATCCAGACTACTAATCATGGGAGACTTCAACCATAGGAAGATAGATTGGGGGAACAGAGACCCACATGGAGGCCCAGACACATGGAGAGCTAAGCTGCTGGATGTGGCAACAAGAAACTTTCTAAATCAACACGTCAAGGGACCGACAAGAATGAGAGGAGGGGATGAACCAGCCTTGCTTGATCTGATATTTACCCTAAATGAGTCGGATATAAGGGAAGTTAAGTTGGAAGCCCCCTTGGGAATGAGTGATCATAGTGTATTGAGTTTTGAGTACCTGGTTGAGCTAGGAATTATCACCCCCAAAAAGAACTGGGAAACAAAGGGCTGGCGTACCGAAAGGGAAACTATGAGGAGATGAATAAATTCCTATGGGATATACATTGGGACACAGAACTCGGAACCAAGTCCGTACAAGACATGATGGACTATGTCACCCAAAAATGTCAGGAGGCTGTAAGCAGGTTTGTCCCAGCCCGACAGGAAAAAACAGAGAAGCAAAGGAAGAATCCGTGGTTTAATAGGGAATGCATGAAAGCAAAGGAGCTGAACAAAAGTGCATGAAGGAACTTCCGTAATAACAACCCAGAAAGTAGAGAGAGATACCAGAGAACCAGGAACGAGGATGTTAGTGTGAGAAGAGCAGCTGAGATAAGGTATGAAAATGATATAGCTAATTATGCCAAGACCGAACCAAAGCTACTACACAGTCACATCAGGAGGAAGACAACAGTGAAGGAACAGGTGATGAAACTTAGGGTGGGCGAGGACAGGTACACAGAGAATGACAAAGAGGTGTGTGAAGAACTCAACAAAAGGGTCCAGGAGGTCTTTACAATAGAACAGGGAGATGTCGCGGCGCTAGGAGAGGTGGCAGCAAACCAGGTGACCTTGGATAGGTTCGAAATTACAAGAGATGAGGTCAAGAAGCACCTATTGGAGCTGGATGTGAGAAAAGCTGTTTTGCCGGACGGAATCTCACCTCGGGTATTGAAAGAGTGTGCAGGAGCAATTTGCTGCCACTCTCCATAGTGTATAGTAGGTCACTGGAAACGGGAGACCTACCAGAAATATGGACGACTGCTAATGTATTACCAATATACAAAAAGGGTGACAGACAAGAGGCACTGAACTACAGGCCAGTGTCCTTGACTTATACCATGCAAGGTGATGGAGAAGATCGTGAGAAAAATCCTGGTAACACATCTGGAGAGAAGTTACTTCGTGACAAATCGCCAACATGGGTTCAGGGAGGGTAAATCTTGCCTTACAGGCTTGATAGAATTCTACGATCAGGTGACAAAGATTAAGCAAGAAAGAGAGGGCTGGGCGGACTGCATTTTCTTGGATTGTCGGAAAGCCTTTGACACAGTACCGCATAAGAGGCTGGTATATAAGCTGGAGAGACAGGCAGGTGTAGCTGGTAAGGTGCTCCAGTGGATAATGGAGTATCTAAGCAATAGGAAGCAGAGAGTTACGGTGAGGGGTGAGACCTCCGATTGGCGTGAAGTCACCAGTGGAGTCCCACAGGGCTCTGTACTCGGTCCAATCTTGTTTCTGATATATGTAAATGATCTCCCAGAGGTTATCGATTCATTTCTCTCAATGTTTGCGGACGATGCTAAAATTATGAGAAGGATTAAAACAGAAGAGGACTGTTTGAGACTTCAAAAGACCTAGACACGCTGAAGGAATGATCGAACAAATGGTTGTTAGAGTTTAACCCAACCAAATGTAATGTAATGAAGATAGGTGTAGGGAGCAGGAGGCCAGATACAAGGTATCATCTGGGAGAGGAAATTCTTCAGGAGTCAGAGAAGGAAAAAGACTTGGGGGTTGATATCACGCCAGACCTGTCTCCTGCAGCACATATCAAGCGGATAACATCGGCATATGCCAGGCTGGCCAACATACGAATGGCATTCAGAAACTTGTGTAAAGAATCATTCAGAACTTTGTATACCACATATGTCAGGCCAATCCTGGAGTATGCAGCCCCAGCATGGAGTTCATATCTAGTCAAGGATAAGACTAAACTGGAAAAGGTTCAAAGGTTTGCCACCAGACTAGTACCCGAGTGAGAGGTATGAGCTACGAGGAGAGACTACGGAATTAAACCTCACTTCGCTGGAAGACAGAAGAGCTAGAGGGGACATGATCACCACATTCAAGATTCTGAAAGGAATTGATAGGGTAGATAAAGACAGTCTATTTAACACAAGGGGAACACGCACAAGGGGACACAGGTGGAAAGTGAGTGCCCAAATGAGCCACAGAGATATTAGAAAGAACTTTTTTAGTGTCAGAGTGGTTGACAAATGGAATGCATTAGGAAGTGATGTGGTGGAGGCTGACTCCATACACAGTTTCAAGTGTAGATATGATGGAGCCCGATAGGCTCAGGAATCTGTACACCTGTTGATTAACGGTTGAGAGGCGGGACCAAAGAGCCAGAGCTCAACCCCCACAAACACAACTAGGTGAATACAACTAGGTGAGTACACACACACACACACACACACACACACACACACACACACACACACATAAATGGTAAATCATATTATCGAGCTATTCACAATGACTATATACACTCCGACCAATGTTATTCACATAGACTAAGAGATAACACTTAATTGTGGTGGGTACTTACAACAGTTAGCTGCACTTCTTCCTCTTTCGAGTTGTAGGATGGAATAGGTGAAATTCAATCCATAGGCGTAGGCTGTGTTGCTTATGCAGACATTTTATGCTGATGCAGACAATGCAGACATTTTCAGTGCGTTTACCTCCGATGAATGGACAGGGTGGTGCGGCAGCTACATTTCGGCTGCGTGGTGTGTCCTTCCCCTGTACCCACCCTCCTATTAAAGCATAACAGAAACTGCATATGCAAAAATCTACAGATTTAGTGAAGTAAAACCCATCAATTGCTAAGTCACTAGGGGAAAGCTTCAAGAGACCAACCCCCAAATGTGTCTAGTTTCATCTGCTCACATCGTAATCGTTCCAGCTGCGAAATGTTTTGGTGCGAAAGGCGTCCATGATGGTCGAACACTTGAAATTGTGGTAAAGGCCAGGGCTCACCTCGGGTATTTATTCTTGAGAAAGGGGGTGACACATTTCGGTACATATTCATTGAGAGATCTATGTATTAGCTTTAAGGTAAAATCTAGCTAGTTTTAAGCTGCGATGGTGGGAAAGATGAATTAGTTAGCTTCGCACGGTATTGAAAAAACCCTGATCTGATCTGTCCAGTACGGATTAAATTTACATACTCTAAACGTTGCCAGGGAGTGTAGTTTATCGGAGATAAATACGTTATATACAGCTCTACCTTTGACTAATTTCTATAGTGAACGAGATGGAAAGGAATATACCAATCTCCTTTGCTTAACTTTAGAAAATTGATGCATGGTGCAAAGTCGATATAAAACAGTAGTGAATTGATGTCATAATCTGCATTTTTTGACATTATAGTATTACACGCTATCTTACTGCTAGAAAGGTCTGTAATCTGCGTTTATTAATAATCTCCTTTTTTATTAAATAAATAGTATTAAAACTTAGCTTCAGTGTGGTTAATCAATAACTGGAAACTATCCCGTGAGCACGCGCACTACACACGCGCCGAGGGGGAATAAAAGGGAGCCGATCCGCTTTAATTCATCACTGACTGCTCAACTCACCTGGGCGTTTCATCTATATCACGTTGAGAAAAAAAATGAACTTCGCAGCCAAATTGAACTCTGTAGAAATTCATCATGGGTACATGACAGATGAGGAGTTTAACAATCGAGAGTGCTGCATTGTCTACTCTGTAAATTTTATATCATGCTCCCCTACGGCATGTTGCAGGACATTGCAGATAAGTATCCTCACGCCACCGCTTATTCCAGAACGCAATTGTATAATCTAAAGAGATGCATCAGAGAAGACCGACCAACACCGGGAACCATTCACATCAGCAGAGGCAGTCAAGGACCAAGCATAGTAGCCTTGGCAACTCAGTATGGATTAGGGAAGCCTATTGAGAGAATGATATTGCTCAAGCCATTACCGATAAATCTAAAGACTACTCTATGGTTAAAGGCTTGCGGGATACGACAGAAAACCGCATGCTATACTTTGCGAAATCTTTAGAAGAACTCATATTGTATATTGAAGATACTGAGGAGATCAAGAAAGTTATTCTCCCTTGGGGTGTAGGTATGTCAGGTCGGTGTGAAGAGGCAGAGTGGGAAAGTACTTACCACCCCATTATTCAAAATATGCAGGGAGTTTAAAACTTTATAACGTCAAAGTGATTTTAGTCCGCCCCAGGAATTAGGGGCGAAACGAAGCAGAAACCCACTAACCTTCGTACGAGCGTATAAAGAGCTGACCGCTCTCCGACTCATTCCTCCACTCTACTCATCAGTTAAGATGATATCGACTGTGGCTGGCAGCCTTTCATCTTTTTCGGAGTACTTCTACTCCGACTGCATCATCTACGATATGGATGCCACTAGCATCCGGTCGGCCGAGCCGGAGCCGGTCGGCCGAGCGGACAGCACACTGGACTTGTGATCCTGTGGTCCTGGGTTCGATCCCAGGCGCCGGCGAGAAACAATGGGCAGTTTCTTTCACCCTATGCCCCTGTTACCTAGCAGTAAAAATAGGTACCTGGGTGTTAGTCAGCTGTCACGGGCTGCTTCCTGGGGGTGGAGGCCTGGTCGAGGACCGGGCCGCGGGACACTAAAAAGCCCCGAAATCGTCTCAAGATAATCTCAAGAAGGAAGCATGATGATGAGTGGGGTGGTTGAAGAATTATGGACCCAATATCCCTATGCTTGTATTCATCGGAGCAAGCTACCCTACAAAAATCGTGCAGAGAGAAGAGATCGCGGCGTACCTGGAGACATTGTCTATGGAGAAATCCCCCCAATTCAACAATCGAATTGGTGATGATCCTCATCTCCCTCATCTCATCGGATTAATAATACATCATACTGGAGGGAAATCTTCTAAACCACTAAACATGTCGATGAAGAAAATCAAGACATTATATGCTGCCGACCCACACTACTACAGCGAACTACAGTTGGATACAGAGGAAATGCGACGCTACTGGTCTACAAAATCTCTGCATAAGGCCCTTGCAGTCATCTTAACAAGAGAAGAAGAATATAAAATTAATCGCATAATTTTCCATTTTGGACTTGGGATGGGCTGCGGTCAGTATTGGAATAGTTACGAACGTGAAGTGTGGAGACTGAAATATCTACCCATAATGAAGAAGTTGGAGAAACATTACCAGCGACGCGGGCTAAAATTTGTGATGGTTGACTCCGTAAGAAATGTGATCCCTGCGATGTTGCCTACACACGGTGTGCTGACACATAAGTTAAGTGAAGGAGTAGCCTCCGCCTGTCGTCGGATGAAGAAGAACATGAAAGCGGTTGTGGTCAAAGCAGAAGGAGAAACTACAACTACAACACCCCTAGCAGACACATACCTATAATAGATCTCACAGGGGATATCGAACTCATTGATTTCATAGCAGAGTAGAAATGTGGATGAATATATACGATTTACATTAATAATTTTATTATTATTATTATTATTATTAATATTTGTACCATTTTTTCCATTGCTTGAAATTAATAAATATAAAATAATAATAATATATATACTCTGTGTTTATCTTTCCGCTTTTAACAAAAAAACTAAGGATGACTGCGTTAACTATTTACAGAGGTAATAGAGGATGGAAAAGGCTAAATGGTAACTCTATACTGTATATAATCTTTACATCAACAAACTCCCGTTTAATAACTGACAAGATGTGTTCTAGATATATGCTTCATAAGCTATCCTGTCTTAAAGACTGTAAAGTAGAAGGTGATTATCTGGCATCGGCGGAGTTCCGTCCTGGCGATTGTATAGTGTATGACATTCCTTCAATTCAAGCCCAATCAGGAGGAATATCTTGTGAGATCTGGCAAAGGTATCCTTATACACGACTACAGCGAGCGATTCAACCATTAAGTAACTATGTGATGGCTGGTGATCGCATCAAAATAGGAGGAGCAGTCTTTCTCATTCTCCCTCTTCTCATTCTTTCGATCATCGGTTGTTTACAGCAGTGACTCCTGTCCCATTTCCCTATCATACCTGGTTTTAAAATTATGAATAGTATTTGCTTCCACAACCTGTTCCTGAAGTGCATTCCATTTTCCCACTACTCTCACGCTAAAAGAAAACTTCCTAACATCTCTGTGACTCATCTGAGTTTCAAGCTTCCATCCATGTCCCCTCGTTCTGTTAGTATTCCGTGTGAACATTTCGTCTATGTCCACTCTGTCAATCCCTCTGAGTATCTTATACGTTCCTATCATGTCCCCCCTCTCCCTTCTTCTTTCTAGTGTCGTAAGGCACAGTTCCCTCAGGCGCTCCTCATACCCCATCCCTCGTAGCTCTGGGACGAGTCTCGTTGCAAACCTCTGAACCTTTTCCAGTTTCATTATATGCTTCTTCAGATGGGGACTCCATGATGAGGCGGCATACTCTAAGACTGGCCTTACGTAGGCAGTGTAAAGCGCCCTAAATGCCTCCTTACTTAGGTTTCTGAATGATGTTCTAACTTTTGCCAGTGTAGAGTATGCTGCTGTCGTTATCCTATTTGTATGTGCCTCAGGAGATAGATTAGGTGTTACGTCCACCCCAGGTCTCTTTCATGCGTCGTTACAGGTAGGCTGTTCCCCTTCATTGTGTACTGTCCCTTTGGTCTCCTATCTCCTAGTCCCATTTCCATAACTTTACATTTGCTTGTGTTGAATTCTAGTAGCCATTTCTCTGACCATCTCTGCAACCTGTTCAGGTCCTCTTGGAGGATCCTGCAATCCTCATCTGTCACAACTCTTCTCATCAACTTTGCGTCATCCGCAAACATCGACATGTAGGAGTCTACGCCTGTAAACATGTCGTTAACATATACAAGAAATAGAATTGGTCCCAGCACCGATCCTTGTGGTACTCAACTTGTTACTGTTCGCCAGTCCGACTTCTCGCCCCTTATCGTAACTCTTTGCCTCCTTCCTGTTAGGTAGTTCCTTATCCATGCTAGGACCTTTCCCCCCACCCCCGCCTGTATCTCGAGCTTGAACAACAGTCTCATGTGCACACACACTCTCATGTGTGTGTGTGTGTGTGTGTGTGTGTGTGTGTGTGTGTGTGTGTGTGTGTGTGTGTGTGTGTGTGTGTGTGCATGTGTGTGCTCACCAATTTGTACTCAACTATTTGTGCTTGCAGGATCAAGCATTGACTCTTGGATCCCGCCTTTCTAGCTATCGGTTGTTTACAGCAATGACTCCAGTCCCGTTTCCCTATCATATATAGTTTTAAAATTATGAATAGAATTTGCTTCCACAACCTGTTCCTTAAGTGCATTCCATTTTTCCACGACTCTCACGCTAAAAGAATTTTTCCTAATATCTCTGTGACTCATCTGAGTTTCCAGCATCCACCCATGTCCCCTCGTTCTGTTACTATTACGTGTGAACATTTCATCTATTTCCACTTTTTCAATTCACCTGAGTATTTTATATGTTCTTATCATATCCCCTCTCTCCCTTCTTTTTTCTAGTGTCGTAAGGTTAAGTTACTTCAAGCGCTCTTCACATCCCATCCCTCGTAGTTACTTAACCTATTATAGGTATAGGTTAGGTAAGGTCGGTGTTTTCTATGAAGCTTTTCAAGGGAAACTATTATGTTAAGTATGTCACCTATGCACATATTTAATAAGTCAATATTGACTTATTAAATTTGCGAGAACGGGTTGCATACCATTACTTTCTGGCGCCTTCCTGTGAGCGAAAAGGTTGGTGTATGTGTGTGTGTGTACTCACCTATTTGTGCTTGCGGGGGTTGAGCTTTGGCTCTTTGGTCCCGCCTCTCAACTGTCAATTAACTGGTGTACAGATTCCTGAGCCTATTGAACTCTATCATATATACATTTAAAACTGTGAATGGAGTCAGCCTCCACCACATCACTTCCTAATGCATTCCATCCGTTAACTACTCTGACACTGAAAAAGTTCCTTCTAACGTCTCTGTGGCTCATGTGGGCACTCAGTTTCCAACTGTGTCCCCTTGTTCACGTCCCGCCAGTGTTGAATAGTTTATTTATGTTTACCCGGTCGATTCCTCTGAGGATTTTGTTGGTTGTGATCATGTCTCCCCTTACTCTTCTGTCTTCCAGTGTCGTAAGGTGCATTTTCCGCAGCCTTTCCTCGTAACTCATGCCTCTTAGTTTTTGGACTAGTCTAGTGGCATACCTTTGGACTTTTTCCAGCTTCGTCTTGTGCTTGACAAGGTACAGGCTCCATGCTGGGGCCGCATACTCCAGGATTGGTCTTACATATGTAGTGTACAAGATTCTGAATGATTCCTTACACAGGTTCCTGAACGCTGTTCTGATGTTAGCCAACCTTGCATATGCCGCAGACGTTATTCTTTTTATGTGGGCTTCAGAAGACAGGTTTGGTGTGATATCAACTCCTAGATCTTTCTCTCTGTTCGTTTCATTAAGTACTTCATCTCCTATTCTGTATCCTGTGTCTGGCCTTCTCTTTCCACTGCCTAGTTTCATTACTTTGCATTTACTCGGGTTGAACTTCAACAGCCATTTGTTGAACCATTCACTCAGTCTGTCTAGGTCATCTTGTAGCCTCCTACTATCGTCCTCAGTTTCAATTCTCCTCATAATTTTTGCATCATCGGCAAACATTGAGAGAAACGATTCTATACCCTCTGGGAGATCATTTACATATATCAGAAACAGTATAGGTCCAAGGACTGACCCCTGCGTGACTTCACTCATAACGTCTCGCCAATCTGAGACCTCACCACTCACACTGACTCATTGTATCCTGTTGCTTAGGTACTTCTGTATCCAACGGAGTACCTTCCCTTTCACTCCAGCCTGCATCTCCAGCTTTTTCACTAGCCTCTTGTGTGGCACTGTATCAAAGGCTTTTTGACAATCCAAAAATATGCAGTCTGCCCACCTTTCTCTTTCTTGCCTTATTTTTGTTGCCTGGTCGTAGAATTCAAGTAACCCTATAAGGCAGGACCTGCCATCCCTGAATCCATGTTGATGCTGTGTTACAAAGTTCTTTCGCTCCAGGTGCTCCACTAGCTTTCTTCGCACAATCTTCTCCATCAGCTTGCATGGTATGCAGGTTAGGGACACTGGCCTGTAATTCAGTGCCTCCTGTCTATCCCCTTTCTTGTATATCGGGGAACCTTTACGTTAACTGCTTTCCAAATTTCTGGCAGTTCCCCTGTTGCCAGTGATTTGTTATACACTATGGAGAGTGGGAGGCACAGTTCTTCTGCTCCTTCCTTTAGTATCCAAGGGGAGATTCCATCTGGCCTATAGCCTTTGTCACATCCAACCTAGTAAACACTTCCTTACTTCCCCGCTGGTAATCCCAAACTCTTCCAGTGGTTCCTGGTTAGCTATTCCCTCTCTTATCTCTGGGATTTCTCCTTGTTCTAAGGTGAAGACCTCTTGGAATTTCTTATTCAGTTCCTCACACACTTCCTTGTCGTTTATAGTGAATCCTTCTGCCCTATCCTTAATTTCATAACCTGTTCCTTTACTCTTGTTTTTCTCCTGATGTGGCTATGCAGCAATTTAGGCTGAGTCTTACCTTGCTTGCGATGTCATTTTCGTATTGCCTTTCTGCCTCTCTTCTCATCCTGACATATTCATTCCTGGCATTCTGGTATCTTTCTCTGCTCTCCAGGGTGTCCTGTTATTCCTATAGTTTCTCCATGCCCGTTTACTTTGCTGCTTAGCTAGCCTACATCTCTGATTAAACCATGGGTTTCATCTTCATTCACTGTTTTCCTTTTGGGCTGGGACAAACTTGTTTGCTGCGTCCTTGCATTTTTGCGTGATGTAGTCCATCATATCTTGGGCCGTCTTTCCCTGAGCTCTGTTTCCCATGCTATATCTGTTAGGAATTTCTTATCTCCTCATAGTTTTCTTTTTGGTATGCTAACCTTGTGGTTTCGGTATCCCTCCTCGAGTTCAATAACCCTTCTTCAATCAGGTATTCAAACACCAATACACTGTGGTCGTTCATTCCTACTGGGTCCTCAAAACCGATTTCTCTTATGTCAGAATCGTTCAGGGTGAAGACCAGGTCGAGTCTCGCTGGTTCGTCATTTCCTCTCATCCTTGTGGGTTCTCTGACATGCTGGGTTAAGAAGTTTCTAGTCACCACCTCCAGTAGTTTGGCTCTCCACGTATCCTCGCCTCCATGCGGTTCCTTGTTCTTCCAATCAATCCTTCTGTGATTGAAGTCCCCCATGACGAGCAGGTGGGATCTATTTCTACAGGCAGCAGAGGCTGCCCTCTCAATTATAGTGTTAACTGCCATGTTGTTTTCGTACTCTTGCCTGGGTCTTCTGTCATTTGGTGGAGGGTTATATATGACTGCTACTACTATCCTTGGTCCTCCATTGTCATGGTGCCTGCTATGTAGTCTCCGAAACCCCTCACAGCTCGGGATAGCCATCTC